>NC_066591.1:4350000-4352500 GCF_905475345.1 Vespula vulgaris | reverse complement strand
ATAAAAATTAAAATTACAATGATAGCATGTTTTGGTACAAGTATGTGTTATCTGTTTGGCGTATATATATGTGTAAATGTGTGTATGCTTGTGTAATGTGTGGCGATTTCGAAAATCGCAAGAAGCTCGCGCGCATTAATGAGAGAGAGAGAGAAAGAGACGGCTTCATGTCTGTCTTCTTTTTCTTTAATTAGGAAAATGAGGGAAAAGAAAAAAGAGAGTTATGAGTTACGTACCGGGCAAATTGTCTCCGCCGCCGAGCACAAACTGTCGTACTAAACAGAAACGGAAAAAATCATATCTCGTTAAAGTCAACTATGAAAGCACGGTTTCGCTCGCCCCTTATTTTTTCCGGCGCAACACAGGAGGGGGTGTTCTCTTTTCTTCGTTTTTTTTCTTTTTTTTTTTACATTAATTAATATGTACATGTATACATATATGCGTGTGTGTGTATATATATACATACATATATACACGCGTACACATACACATGTATACATATGTATTCAAATTCCGCGCTTGATACGAGAATCGTTACGTTCGTTTTATACACGATAATAAAATTACTTGGCCGCATCGCCATATTGTCGTATTACGTTGTGAATTACGCGGGAGATTCGAACGTAAAATAAAGCATGTCGATGCGCGTTCGAAAAAGAATTATTCCGGATAATCGCATCGGATAGCGACATTTTTATCGAATAACTGTAATATTAGATAATTAAAAAATATAATTTAAGATAAGAAACGAGAAAGATCATGTTATTTTTTATACATAAATATACTGAGACGTATTAACGTAAAATTTATTTCCCATAGAATATTATATTGTCGATCGAACGCATCGATTATTTATTTATATATTTTTTTCTTTATTTATTTAATTATTCGGCATGTTCGTACGAGAAATAAAGAGAGAACGTTACAACGTAAGAGATGAAGGATAAAGCGTAACTGAAGGACGCCGTCGAAATGAAAAATGTTTCAAATAAGGGGAGAGCGATATTCGTGTATTAATTTTACACGCTACTTTTCTTTATGATACTTAAACATATATACGGTAGACATCGCGGGGGTGAGGGGAGGGGCTTCGTCGGCCGAAAACAAACGTACATATAGTAATAGAGAGAGTATAAAATACCAGGAATTTTTTTTTGTACATGCGGTATTAAGAGAGAGACTTGTAAGAAGTGGATGCGAACTCGCAACGAGGAGAGAACGAAAAAAGAAAAAAAGAAAAAAAAAAAGAGAAAAAAATGGATAAAGCGAAAAAAGAACACGTAAGTACATACAAACATTACGCATTGACAAGTATGTAATTGGCAGTGATTATTTTACTTTCCTTCGTTTTTGTGTGCTTCTTTTTTTTTATATCTCCTTCTTTCTTTTGATTATTTCTTTTTTTTAATTTTCTTTTCTTATTTACAATATCTTCGTAGATAATAATTATTTTCTCGTCAGAACAAACAAAAAAAAGTTAATTACACTTAATACTATCCACCGTAATCACCGTTAAAATTCACTCCTCTCGTTTAAATAAACTTTAAAAAATTTGGATAGTAACGAAGGACAAAGGAAAAAAACAGACAACAAAAAGAAAACAAAAGGGAGAAAAAAAGAAAAATAAAAAGATATTTGGTAGACATAAAAGAGTGGGGAGGGGGAGGAGGTGGGGGATTGAGGATTGTCCGAGGAGAAAATAAGCGACGGGTGTGAGATAATAAACGGTGAAGAGGTGGATAGGCCATGAGACTGTGTGTGCAAACAGGGAGGTCAAGATCAGGGTTCATGGCATATATATCAGAGTACGACGAACAAAAATAAAAATAACGAATAACTTTTAAGAAGCTTATCGTACTTCGAAGTTCTTATATCGTCGAAGTATAACTCCGATTATAATTTTCATTATAATTATTGGCATATCATTATCATTAGTGTTATTATCGGTGCTCCTGTTTGAAACGAAGGAATCAGTATAAACAAGAAGTAATAAGAATAATTATAAAAAAAAAAAGAAAGAAAAAAAGAAAAAAGAACAAACAATTTTCAGGAGACACAAAAAGAGAGAGAGAGAGAGAGAGAGAGAGAGAGAAACAGAGAGAAATAATTGGAGAACGGGAAGAAAAATTAAAAAAAAAAAAAAATGAAAGAAAGAAAAAGAAAAAGAAAAAAAAAGAACCAAAAACGAAAAACGAAAAATAGTAAGCAATATGACGACAATTCTTGTTCACTGACCACGATTATCATTCTCAATGATCGTATTTTCGTTCTCACAACGATGAAAGGCGCACCGACCCAGCCCACAGACAACTTCAACCCCATGGCCTACTCACCTACCCTTCTTTCTTTTTTTTTCTTTTTTTTTCTCGTCGCATGTGCTTTCTCTCACCCGTCTTTTAAGATCGAGCTCAAGATAGAGGGTTCGCTAATATATAGTTTAATAGTTTTTTTTCTTTTCTTTTTTGTAATAACCAACACAGTAGGTTGTTTCGATCGTAAG
>NC_066591.1:4342500-4345000 GCF_905475345.1 Vespula vulgaris | reverse complement strand
CTGTATTGACGGTTAAAAGAAGTCGGAGAAAAAGGCCCAATAGGAGCCCGGATAATTTAAAGGGGCAACGAACCCCGTCGACGTTTAAAGGGCTGGCCTCTCCCTCATGTAACCACTCCGCCCTTTTTACTACTACCACCACTGTCACTACCATACCATCAGGGTCTTCGTACGTACTACAGAAACAACATATCTATAGGGTGTTGAATAAGTATCGATTAATAATAATAATAATTAAAAAAAAAATCACTTAGAAAATCCAATAATTGAGACTATTGAACATACTATTCATAGATACGATTATCTCAAGATAAGGGCGAACGTATATATAAATTTATAAAAAAGAAATGCATGTGTACGTACGTGTACGTGCATACGTAAATATACATTATAAATCTAACACAACCTATACTAACAATGTTCGTATATATATATATATATATATATATATATATATATATATATACAAACGAATTACATCTTAGCTAACGCGAAAAATAATTAATGTCGGCCTTACACCACCGTTTACCATCTACTCAAGATAAATAAGTAATGAAAAGGGTACGCGCGTCAGATGTCCTCATTAGCGAGCCTACGAGAAGAAACAAAAAAAGAGAGAGAGAGAGAGAGAGACAGAAAGAAAGACACAATTAATTCGTAGAACTTTTATCACGGGGAGACACCCGGTAGATGTAGTAAGAGAAAAGGATTTACTTGGTTGGGGTTGAGCAGGAAAGAGAGGTGGAGAATAAGGGAGAAAGAAAGAGAACGAATGAAAGAGATGGTAAGTAGAGAGGGAAGGAATTACGCAGTGGTTGGTCCTATATATAGCAGTGTTTCCCAAACTTTCATTATTCGCATGCTCCATTTTAAACATTTTAACAACACTGACTTATCCCTCCACGGATAAAGACAGCGCGAAAAAAAATCTTAATTAAAGTTCGCCATCTAAGAGAGAACAAAACAAAAAAAAAAAAGAACAAAGAAAAAGCGTAATTATAAAAATATTTATCGTTGTAAAGAATTAAAGAGAGACTTTTAAAATAATTGTTTTGCGACATTTATAAGAAAAGAAATAAAAAAAAAAAGATAAAAATAAAAAAATTAAAATCGACACGTTGACTATCATGCGAAGTATGTAGAAAATCTTATTATCGAATCAATCATACCGTAAAAAGAACGAAATAAACGCAATGCGCTTTTATCGAGAGGCAACAAAGTTAAGATACATATGTTTATTCGATGAACTGTTTTAAAGGTCTCCAAAACACACATCGACGTAAGACGTAAATAAACCGTAAGAATATCAACCTCACGAAATTTTATCACCGCTACGGCTTAAGTCGAAACATGTAAAAGAGTCAGACTCTGATTAGTGGATTTTTTTACGACTTACGTATTACCTTTTACGTGTCTATAGATCTTAAGTATACCTAAAGTAATAGCGTTAGGTACGAAGATAGCGTATTCAGACGAAGCAACCTTTGTTCTAAGCAGGTTTCCTAAAATAAGATAAAACTCAATATAATTATCTAAAGATTTTGAGTATTCAATTTTGAGTATTTTGTGGTTTCTAATATTTTCTAATATTCAGAAGGAAGGATATCGATGATTCTAAACAAACAAAAAGAGAAAAAGAGATTTTCAAATGTGGTCAATTTTTTTAATAATATTTATATCATTTTCCTTTATAATTATAATGTGGAAGAAAGAAAAGTAAATTAAAATTTGTTAATCGGATAGTAGCGAGAAAAAAATCTATTATAGAGTTCGTGAAAATTTACAAAGTAGCAATTGTAGTAGTAGTAGCGATTACAGAGAATCCAATTTTCCAATTTAGAAAAACAAAGACAAATAGAATTACGTATATCGTCTGATTCTGATTCGGATATTGATAAATATGACAATAGCGAGAGAGAATAATGTCGAAATACGAATTTTACAAGAATAGACTATTCACGAATAAATCGAAATCTATAATGTCGAAGATAATGTAGGTGTGAGGTCAAAGAAACAAAAAAAAAAATTTAATTAACGATGCAACAATCAAATACATTCGAACGTGGAATTTTGGCAATGCGATGTGCCGAAAGGAACTTTGAGAGTAAAAATGATATGGAATGCGTACGAAATAGACATTTCTTATGTAGCGTTCTCTTGCGCGACGTATCAATTTAACCGGTGTTACCGGACTTTACGTAAACTCGTGTATATATAAAACCGTCACACCCGTATATTCGGTTGACGTGGCCAATTCGAACTTTGCCTGTCACCTAAAATCAGGTAATATAGGCCGGTCAACGCGTTAAAAAAAGAAAAGTCTTATACATAATACATCATGAGGGTTAGAGGAGGTTTTGGGAGGAGGGGATTGGGCAGTGAACTTCTCGTTGAGAGACACTGCTATATAGGGTGTGTTACATATAAGAGAGAGAGAAACGAGTATGTATACACAGCTGCTACGGTCATCATATATACATCATACATATATACATATATA
>NC_066591.1:4332500-4337500 GCF_905475345.1 Vespula vulgaris | reverse complement strand
ACGACGACGACGAAGATGAAAACCGACGTCGTATCGCGCTCATTCGTCTCTCCCTCTATTCCAGGAGGAAAGAGGAGAAGAGGTGAAGGAGGAACGAGGACGTGTGAAGAGAAAGAACTCGCGTGCGAGCTTTGTGTGAACGCGTGTCTATCTATACGTACATACGTACGTGTGTCTCTCTGTGGGTATGAGTATATGTCCGTGTTGTATGATGTCCGAGTATTCTTTCAACGTACGCGTGTATGTTTTATATGTATATGTGCGCGCGTGTATGCGTATGATTTTCTTCGCGTCGGTTAGTTCAAAAGGGGAAAAAAGAGAGATAGAAAGAAAAAAGAAAGAGAGAAAAAGAGGGAAAGACAGACAGAAAGAGAGAGAGAGAAAGAGAAACAGACAGCGAGAGCACGAAGGATGAAGAAAAAGGAAGATTAAGAAGAGGCAAGATTGTGGAAGGAAACCGCGAGACGAGAAATTAAAGCGTTAAATACTAGACTAAGGAAACAGAAGGAACGACGCGTTACGGGCGGAGGCTACCTAGAGACTGAACGCACACGTCCCTTCGCGAGCGGTTCGTAACACGACTCGAGACGAGTCAGCAAGCGTTCGGTCGTACTCGGCGCGAGTTCGGTAAACTTCGGCCGATACTACGGGAGCGACACGAGCGACGAGCGCGACACGAGCGACGAACGATGAGGAGGAGGACGAGGGGGAGGAGGAATACAAGGGGGAGGAGGAGGACGACGACGACGATGATGACGATGACGACGATGACGGCGGCGGCGGCGGCGGCGGCGGTGGCGGCGGCGAACGCGTACGCAACACCCCTTCTTCTGTTACGGCGACGCTATGATTCGCTTCGCTCGTTCTTCTCTCTTCTTTTACCCTCTCCTCTTGTTAGGGAGGGTTTCACGATCGAACCTTAAGGGGGAAAAAAGAAACGAACTTACGGATGCCGGCGATCTCTCGAAACACCTCCGCTTTGCTAAATTTCGATGCTGCAAGATCCTTCTCGAAAAAGTGAGAAATTAAAGAAAAAGTTAACAATAGGATGCAGTCGTATTCGACGTACGGGACGATTAGTACGACTTTTTTCCCTTTCTTTCTTTCTTTCTTTTTTTTTTTTTTAATAATCCTCTTTGATATTACATTTGCCCAACGTTTTATTAATATAGTTAATTAGAGATTAATGAGTAGGGAGTATTAAGAGAATCGATCCCTTCCAGATACATACATATGTATGTATCTACGAGTATCCCTTCATCGCATGCTATTGGAAAGATTGCGTTCCCTTCGAAATCCCTCGCCTACCCCCTTCATCCTCTTATTGTAGATCACAACCACCCCCCTTTACGTTTTTTGATCCGGTCCAACTACCCTATCGCATCGAGATAAGGGTCCTTCTTTAGCCTCGTTCAACCTTCCCCCTAGTATCCCAAACGAGTCCCCTCGAAACCACAACCTACGCTATCGTGAGGACAACGCGAAACTTTCGTTCTCTAACTACAAGATATATGATGCGTTCAAGGTTTTTATCTCTCTTCTTTTTTTTTTTAATCTTGTCTTCTTCGTTACACCATCTTCGTTTGTGGTCACAAAGTCGGAATGGAATTTAAAAAAGAGAAAAGAAAAGAAAAGAAAAGAAGAGATGATTAAATATTCAAAATTGGTTTTAAATATTCAATACAGGTATATTACGTTCATTTTGAAGAACTTTTTACGATTCCTATAGAGATTTCTTAGATTCTATTCCTTCATTGTTGAAAAAGGTAGACGAACTTTTGAATGCTCAGGGAAGCAAGTTCACCGGCCGAGAACACCTTACCTCCACCCTCCTTCCCTCTCTCCCTCCCAGTTTGGATTATCTTCCTGCTCCAATTCACTCCCATCGGTTCACCGATCCCCACTTCCGTTTGGACACCTTTACAAATCTGGGACGTGCCGCGCACACGGTATCGCCTTTCGTTTCGTCCTACGAGACGCAAGGGATACGTGCAGCTTAGAATAGAGTTTCTGGAGATCATCCAGCTTTGCTAAGTTTTTTGTATTTTCTTTCTTTCTTATTTCTTTATACCAACGCATTGTTTTCTACTTTCATCATAACCTTGCACCACTAATGACCTTGAATTGTTACAAAAAGATTGACTCCGCTTCTTTTTTTTTTCTTTCTCTCTCTTTCAATCGACCTTACAATGACGTTAGTTGGATAGGTCGATACTCCTTTCATTAAGAAAAGAAGGAAGAAAAAATACAAAGATCTATAATACGACAATCATAGGTCAATGGAGTGAAAGTGAACTCACGAGTGACCTCAACTCGAAATTTTTCGCACAAGCAAAAACTTCCTTTCTCTCTCTCTCTCTCTCTCTCTCTCTCTCTCTCTCTCTCTCTCTCTCTCTCTCTCTCACACAAAAACGATGACGGACCAAAATTATGCAGCACTGACGAAACGAACCGGTGAAAACTTGGCCGCCGTGCCAATAACTACACTCTCAGAGTTTTTGGATACTTATTTCCGTTACCGCGTGCCGTAGAAGCTATGTCGAACAGTAACTTTCTTTTCGATGATGCGTGATCGTTTCCCCTCGAATAAAAGAGAAAGGAAAAATCGTACAAAGTATTCGAGAAACAACGGGAGTATATAACGCTCGATTTTTTTTTTTATATTTTGGCGACAAAAGTTTCTATTCGAATAAAAATATATCTCCGACAAAAATTATAAATAGATTTAGCGGGGAAGAAAAAACGCTATTCCTCGAACTTACTACGTTCGTTTATTCTTTTGGCAATTTTTTATCCCGATCATTTTCGCAACATTTTTGCCTCACGATACTCGTAAAACTGTTAGGAATGAATGCTTATACATAACTTCGGCATTCCTTGCTCTCGTAAATCCTATTTTCAAGTAATCTTTCAGATATTTTGCGTGCTTATGCGAACTTATCGTTCCATTAATCACAGATCAACATTTTTGCGATATAATGATTTAAATAATATTATCGAACATTTTATACGTTTGATTGAAACAATGCGATATCTTCTGAAAATAGACTTACGTTTAATCCATCCGATCGGACGAATCGTTTTTTCTCTTAATTCTTCGTAATTAGAAAGCGATAAGATAAATCTTTAAATAAATAATAAATTAGAAAATTAATGAGCGCAAGTAACGTTTTACTCTTAATCGATATCAGTGTGCTCTCAATAATTAAATAATTTTTTATCAAAAAGATAAAAGAAATATTGGAATTAGCAATAAATTATCGAGGGTGAAAGAAATTTAAAAAAAAAAGAAGGAAAAAAGAAAAAAAAAACAGTCGTCCACAGCAAGGGGGGGAAAGGTTTCGTAACGATCGTGTATCTCAAAGAATGGAAGCAAACGCAGCCGACTCGACTGCCGTTCCGTTCCGTCTAGTCATGATCCAGCTGTCGTAATTTATATTTTTCGAGGGTTAGACCTACGCGGCCGTCATCGATCCGCATTAGAAAAGGGACGGATGTAATTGCACGTCGGCCATAGCTCGGTCAAAATTCTGTCCGGCTGTTCGAGGTTATTGAACCCTAGTGCGAGGTCAGAAGAAATCGTCGATACTTCTATTAAATTTTCGATATCTTCGTCTCTTTGTACGTATGTAGACATACATAAAGCGAAAGGAAAATTACGCGAGGCTATTTTAAAACGGTAACCTAGCTTCGGAAGTAAGAGGAGGTAAGAAGTAAGTGACGGTAACGACGGAATTGAAAAACATCGATGAATAAATCCATTTTAATGCGAGCAATGCCGATATTGAATGACGAATCTTTCAACATGACAGACGCGACATAAAATTAAGAGAACCCTGACTTATTAAGAAAAAATCGTTAATAAATATAATAAAAAATATTTAATTAAAAAAAGATAGAGACGAGGTATACATAGATGTCTCTCTGCATAGTTAGAAACGAGAGAGATGTGTCTCTCTCTCTCTCTCTCTCTCTCTCTCTCTCTCTCTCTCTCTCTCTCTCTCTCTCACGTGAAGTTATCGAACGCTCTTCGGCTGGTTGACGGACTTGAAGAGGGTGATAAATCAATTAAGCAGCCACGTAATCGTCGTGGCTCCTCGCGTTAATTACGAGCCAATTAATTTGTTCGGTGTTGCGTGTCGTGAGAAATTCTCTCTGTTTCGACTGTAGGATTATTCGTACGTATATAGATACCTGAGTACATACATATCTACTACATATGTATGCGTGAAGAAAAGCAAGGAAAATGCATTGGTAAAAGTGATAATCATTTCGAGAAAGTAGCGCGGGAAATTTGAAAAGCGTCACTGCTACTGATGAAACTCTCGTATTAGATATAGTCGAAAGAAACCTTACACATATTGTTTTCTACGATCTACATGTCTACCTACGTATGTATTTATCTACGTATAGACATAATACATATATCTTATGAACTCTTACATAAGATAAATAGAAATTGTTGCTGTCGCGTGCATGAAAATAAAATGGAGGTGTAGCTATAGATATAAAGAATTATCGGGAATCGGATAAATTAGTTGATACAAAAGCAAGTATAGTATCTTTCTTTCTCTCTCTCTCTTTCTCTCTCTTTGTCTCTTTCTTTTTTCTTTCTCTAAGTTTTTTTCTTCTTTTCGTACCGGCGGAGTATAGTCTCGATCGATCGGCAAGTTTTGCGATGCATCGTTCCTCGGTCATGATACTGGAGAACACATTTAGAAAGCCCGGCCGATCGATATAGCTTAATGTCCGCGGATACGCCTTTCCTTCTTTCTCTCTCTCTCTCTCTCTCTTTCTCTCTCTCTCTCTCTCTCTCTCTCTCTCTCTTTCTCTGACTAAGTCTCTTCCCTTTTTTCTACGCAAAAAGCTTACTGAAATAGGTTCGTAGCATTGCACGTTAAGAAATGAGAGAGCCGAAGGGTAAAGGTTAAAAGTATACAGGATCATTACTATATACGTATTTCGAACAAGATATTAACGTTTAGCTACACAATTGCAAA
>NC_066591.1:4202500-4327500 GCF_905475345.1 Vespula vulgaris | reverse complement strand
TCTGTGTTCTAACGCAACGAATAAATCGTAACAATACGTTCTCAAGTAAAGTTCAATTTACGACGGCCACATTTTACTCTTTGTCCTGATACTTTCGCTCGGATTCAACGCTACATCGAGTTGGTTGCACCCGCTCACGAGCCCTCGTTCCTTTCTTCCTACGCCACTGGACTCGCCGACTCTGCCAGGAGGGGAAGCATCAGACAGCAGAGGGGTTTCGAATATCGATCTCCCGCGTTCTACCAGTCATTCACTCTCGCGTGTGTGAAACGAAACGTACCAACACATGGATATTCCGAATTGGCGAAGAGAGAGAGAGAGAGAGAGGTGGGGGTAAGGGGGCAGGAGAGGGGAAGGAGGAGGAGAGAAGCATTCACCAGGGAATCCCAGGCAAAGCTCAGGGGAAGAGGGCAGTCGACAGCCAACCAGGAACTACCAACGACACAGCTAGTCCAGAAAAATGTCATGCTACCTCAGAGCTCTGGGCTCCGTGTCTCTACACCTACGCAGACTCTCTCTCTCTCTCTCTCTCTTTCTCTCTTTCTTTCTCTGTTTTCCCTTCCTGCACCCTATATCGTGTATTTCACCCGTTTGCGCTGAAGTCTCCCTACTCCGAGGGTTACTTCAGACTACACGCATGCGCATAATGTTCAACATCGCTTTACTCTCGAGCTTTTTCACCCCTTTTCCTCCTTCCCCCACTCCTCCCCTCCCTCTCTCCCGCTCTCTTTCTTTCTACGCAAATACGATGGACGAAACTTCACGCGCTTTCTTCGAAGATTATCTCGCGCATCTGCAAAAGGCGCAGACTGTACGAAGGTAATCTGTAAATTGTATCAGTGATTCTCAAATGATTCTTTCGCGTTTGCCAAAGATATCGTATTAATTTCTTGCCTTATTATTAAACCGAAAATCTCTAATTCGTTATTTTGAACGCGCGTCCAAAATAATGGGATTGTAATAGAATATTTTTGAAATGAAATTTAATGATAATTGTTGTATTAAAATATAGATTCTAGATAGAAATAAAATGGTTTCTCCAAAGGATCAGAAGCCTATTATAAAAGTTCAAAAGGGTTCGAGTAATAGAATAGCTTTAGGACAACTAATCCAAAGAGAGGACATATGTTCAAGTCTCTACATGTGTATACTTAATCTGTATATTTAATCTTTGTAACTCGATCTATGAGATTTATCAGGAAAGAGTCATCAATGGTGATACGATCGAATGGGTTAGCACTGACATACTGACCAAACTTTGTCAATTATTTTACTTATGATCTTTATACAGTCAGATGAAAGTAAGAAAGGTAATAAGTTTATACCGTATCTATCTATATCTACGTTTTAAGGGACACACAGATGATTTACGAAAGGAAACAATCTAGATAACGGATAACACAGAGGTTCGTGTATCGATTTAACAGAACCAAGGAAACCGTCGTTGATCCTGGGTGGACATAGTGTCGCCAAGTCTGTTTGCTCGCGTAGTCCAGTTCGGTATAGGAGACTCTCGACAACAGTTGCCGAAATGTCCGACGATGAAGAAACTGGTACGTACGCATGCGATCATCACTTTTCCGAGATTATGAAAATTCGAGCTTCGATCGCATGTTTCGTGACGGCACCATAACACGTACTCCGTCGCCTGTCTATTCTTCTCCTGTTCGATGAATATAAGGAAGGAAGGAAAGGATCTCAGATGGAATCCTTAACTAGAAGAGATCGATCGAATTGAGGAGCGAAAGAGAAAGAGGGAGAGAGTGTGAAGCCGTCGAGAGGGTCACGCGAGGAGGATCATCGGTTGATACGGTCACGTGCTCCACCCATTGCACCCTGACATTTGGCAACTACTTTCGCTCGTGCATACATAGTGATGAAATATCCACGCAAATATCGTCGACGAAATTGTTCTATCAAATCGTCGAGGTCTAAACCTCGAGTCTCGTATTGCTAAAATAATTTTAGATCGTTGGTGATAAAACCTGACATCCAGAATAGCTTCATTCAAGATATAAACAATCTTTTGTAAATAATCAAGATAGGAAGTTTAAAATTGGTATAATACACGCGATCCTGTATCAAATGCTATATACTTTCGAGAATTGATCTAAATTCTTTGAAAATTTTAAAACACCTGTCGGGAAGTATCGCTTGATTTCTACGAAGACGAAGTCACCGTCCAGCCGTATACCATTATATCAAATACGTAGATGTTATCGTACCTTTTTAGCTTTCTTCGTGAATTATTGACAATTGTATCGCGAGGTCTTGACGCAAGAATGCTATAACCCAACGAACTACCCTTAGCTCTTCCTATTTCCTCCGTCAAGATTACAGACACTGACCTCAAACACTATCGTCATCGACCGTAACATTTACGTCTCCTATTATTCGATAGAAATAGATTGGCGATTCCTGTGTCTATATTCTAATGATAGAGTTTTTTCTAAACAGAATTAGAATTTTCATTTCATTTTTTTTATAACATAGAATAAAGCCGGACTAGAAAATTCATATAATACTTATTATTTTCATTTTGAAGAAGTTATTAAAATTAAGTGCACTCCTAATATTAGAAGTTTATGATTAAAATCGATAATCGGTGGTTCTTTTAACGAGACGACTTGATTATACGATATAAAAATAAAAGAAACAGGTGTATTTAAGCCGTTCCTACACGAGAATCCTCTTGAAACGTGAAAATGTTTTAAACAAAGAAACAACTTTGAGTCACGGAAACACGTTAAAGTATGTATCCTTGCTCACATACTCCAACGTCTCTCCATTCGATAGCTTCTTCGCCTTTCTATCGCTATGATTAGGATCGTCGTAAATCACGTGACTTGAAACGACTTTTACTTTAACCTTCTCACCAAGAAACAAGATAGCCCCGTCGAGAGGTCTCGAACGAGAAAGGAGATCGGTTGACGCCTGGCAGCCACGCGAGAATCCATGACGGAATGATCTGCCCTGACTGGAATCACCCACGCGAAATCACGAACTTACCAGATTCTTTTTTTGTTATAAGCACGAACACGAGAGGCAACGTGAGGATCAGCCGTTTAGCTTGAAATCCAAACTGAGATCGGTGTTTCTCGTTATCACGTAGATTGGTAGGTAGGCGGGTAACACCTTAGCATGCTTTTCGAGTTGCTCGAAACGTTCAGTCTTTCGCCGTGTTTGCTAGCAGCTGGATAACCGTAACAGAGCTTATTCGCGCGGCTAATGGCCTTTCACGGGGAAGGACGCGATCCTTTAGAGCACACCAGTCTCTATCAAAGAGCCGGTTAGATGACGACTTCAATTGCGTGTGATCTTTCATCGTTAAAAAAAAAAAAAAAAAAAAAAAAAAAACAACAACAAACAAACAAAAAACAACAAAACGAGTTTCAAAGAATTTTCATTACATATGATATCGGTCACTTCCTAACGATGATCTTCGTAAATCGAGGAAAATATATCGATACAATAAGTTGAAAATAAAATTGGTTTCAGAGAGCGAGGACAGTGATGCCGAAGGTGGTTTGGGAAACGTAAATAAACTTGTAATACGTCCACCCGGTCACAGTGGGAAGGCAAAGAAGGGACACATCTGTTTCGATGCCTCGTTCGAAACCGGTAACTTGGGTCGAGTGGATCTCGTTTCAGAGTTCGAGTACGATCTCTTCATAAGACCGGATACCTGCAGCCCACGGCTTCGCTTGTGGTTTAACTTCACCGTTGACAACGTAAGATCCAATCAGCGTGTTATATTCAACATAGTGAACATATCGAGGAGCACGAATCTCTTTCGAATTGGTATGGCACCGTTAGTTAAGAGCACCGGAAGACCAAAATGGCAAAGGATACCACGGGATCAGGTACGAGCTACGCTCGCATTTTGCTCTGAGAATTTAATGTCATTTAACGTGCCTTTGTAAAACTTATTTTTTCAGCTTTTTTATTACAAATCACCGCAACATCAGAATCACTATGTGCTTAGTTTCGCGTTCGCTTTTGATCGAGAAGACGAGGTCTACCAATTCGCTTTAACTTATCCGTATTCTTACAATCGGTACCTCGGACATCTGAATAATCTCAGCACCAGAATAGCTTATGTTCACAGAGAAACTTTAGCCACATCGATTCAGAAGAGGAAGGTCGAATTGATCACCATAAAATCCGATACGGATAACGATAGGGAATTAACTAGGAAAGTGGTCGTGATTCTTGCGAGAATTCATCCAGGCGAATCACCGTCCTCGTTTGTTTGTCAGGGTCTCATGGATTTTTTAGTTAGTACTCATCCGATAGCTCAAGTGCTCAGGCATTACGTGATATTTAAAATTGTGCCAATGATCAATCCCGATGGAGTTTTCTTCGGTAATTACAGGTAATTATATCAGCGTATCATCGTAACAATAAAATTTATTTTCGAATACTTACGAACGTACGCTAATATTACGACAGATCTACGTTGATGGGCATGGACTTGAATCGAAATTGGAATCGTATATCAGAATGGATCCATCCAACGTTATCGGCAACCAAATCGATGTTAGAATCTCTAGATAAGAACACGCATACGCCATTAGATTGCGTTTTGGATCTACATGCACATACAAACGCAACGGGAGTCTTCGTTTATGGGAACACGTACGAAGACGTATATAGGTAACTCTAATCATTCTTCAAACGAGAACGAATAGTTTGCGAGTAAATTATGAAACTTTTTTGTATACGATCCTCATTTTTGCCTGTCATAATCTAACTCCACGGCTGCCAGCCTCTTAGGTACGAGAGACACATCGTTCTACCAAAGTTGCTCGCTCAACACACGGAGGACTACGACCTAGGAAACACGATGTATAATCAAGATCCTCACAAAGGTGGAACAGCTCGTCGATATCTGTGTTCCATTCTAAAAGAACACGTCAACTGCTATACCATACAAGTATCAATGTATGGCTATTGTAAGAAGGGAACACCGGCTATTTTACCATATACAGAAGAGAGTTGTATCCTTTCGATGTAACACAAACGAACGGCCTTGTCCTTGACTTTGAATAGACAATAGGATAAAGAGTAAGAAACAAGGAAAAATACAAATGTTCGTCCTTAACTATCGATTATAACAACAGACTACAGACTCGGTCGAAATCTCGCACGAGTATTTCTGGAATATTACAAGTTAACCGGTTTGATACCCTGTGGACTTCCGGATCAACCGTCGAATAAACGCAACCGACGATCTCGTCAGAGCCATCATGTATCAAGGCAGCCACGTTCTAGAATGGCCAGAACACCAGCTCCTTTGCATCTAGCAAGTATTCACGAGTACGTAAATCATGTCCTAGTGAAGGAAGAGAACAGGAAAATGAGATCGATCGATCCGAATATAGTTTCTTCGTCGTTTCGAATCACCATCACCTTCGTCATTATTAAAATTGTGGGGTTCGACTTTCAGTTACTTCCGGGAGGATACGGAGCCGCTCCCGAGCGCTCGTTACCGATCGATGAGTGGCACGCGTATGAGCCGGGCTGAAATTGCGATTGGAACTGGAACCGAAAGCGGAATTGGAATAGGAAGTGGAAGTGGAACGACGGGCGTCGACGAGTGCAGGTACCAGAGCTACAGGTTCCGGAGCCCCGGGGCACCGCTCGACAGGGTGCAAGCTCCGACAAGACGACCCACCGAGCCGAGGCTTACCATTATCGATTTCAATCAGCTGACAAGAGGCGGTTTGGAACTGGCCATGAGTAAGAACAAGACTAATCGTCATCGCGGTCGCTTTATGTTTCGGTGATAAAAGTACGAAAGGAAATCAAATTTCGTTTTCTCGCCGACTCGTTTCAACGTATCGCACGTTACAAAGATATTCCCATCTTTTCTGCCGTCTTTCCTTGACATAATAATACCTTTAATACCTTTTTTATATCCATATCATATACGTGATAAAAATAAACTATAGATTACAAACCTATATCGTACTGTGAGGTATTTGATAATACATCATGACAATGTTTTAACAGGTTGCTAATGAAATTTGATCTAAAATAAGTCATGCACACTGTACTTTCTTATATCTGGAAAGAGATGTATCATCTCTTTAACTTGAAAAATCTCTTGGAAAAAATCAATTCGTTAATCAAACTAACCTCGAAAGAAAAACATGTATGAATGTATGATCACTAAGACGTGTAACATAGACATCGAAATCGAATAGATAACAAACACAACAAAAGACATTGGATGAAGACAATGCATTTATCGATACATACCTGGTTACGACAATTACGTTCCTAAAACTCAAGCGATCTGCAATCGATGTAGGAGCATTGGATGGATAGAAGACGCAGGTACTACGTGAGACGGTACACCTTTACGACGTACAGGACTTGTAAGAATACGCAGTTGCGCGCGGGGGTGTGTCCGCATATATTAACAACGATACGAGACGACGACGACGACGACGAGGACGACGACGAACTGTCACGATGTTACCGAAATCGTACCCGTAAATTCAACCACGTAAATTAAGAAAGAAATCGATGGTGATACATTCACGCGCCCTTTTCTTACCCCGTTCTTTTTATTATTATTTTTTTTTTTCTTTTTCTTTAACCGGCGTACAACATTATACGTTTCCCAAAGTGTGTGATGCGCGCGCGCGTGTGTTACAAACGTACATATACGTATATACGTCCCCACGTGTACATATATATCTTTTATATATCCATATGCTCTTCCTTTTTTTTTATGTATGTAATATATGTATATGTATATATATGTCTATATATATGTATACGTCAGTCAATCGGAACTGAAGAGGAACTAAAACGGAAAGAAATGAAACTATAGCGAAAGAAGGGAGCAGACAAGCGACCAGTAGCTCTTCTACCCCTGGGCTCGAGACGGAACTGGCCCGTGGGCCGACGGACTTGAGACCTCGCCTGGCTGTTTTCCCTCTCTCTCACCCCCACCCGGCATCTCCTCCCTAGATTCGTACCAACCCTCTCCTCAACCCGGCGAACCCATCGACGCCCTTCTACTCTCTCTCTCTCTCTCTCTCTCTCTCTCTCTCTCTCCCTCCCTCCCTCTTTCTCTCCCCTTCCTACTCTTTCTCTCTCCCTATCTCCCGAACGGAGCTCCCGGTACTTTAGGGTTGGACAAGACCAGGGCGGTGGTCGTTGAACCAAGTATATAGACGAACTGTCTGCGTCGAACTAGTTGCGCAAGACACGCTCGCATCATCTCTCTCTCTCTCCTACCTCGTTACGTCTCTCACGCATTACCCTCTTTCTATCTCTCTTACTCTCTCGCTCGCTCGCTTCCACGCCTTCATATTCCCCAGGAAAAGCCCCCAATATGTATGTATATAATCGAGCAACGACACACTCATACACACATAAACAATAGGATGCAACTCCAGTTGGTTCTACGTGCGTACGTGTGCGAGGCAGCCTTTCCGGCCCGTCCTACTCTGCTTGCACCGGCAACCACCGACGACCACCACCACCACCATCATCATCATCACCACCACCACCACCACCACCCACCGATATCACTACTACCAACAACATCACTACTACCTCTACGCACTCATCGCATTCTCTCTTCGTGTACTTGCGCGCCCTTCCTCGACTTTGGGCGAATCCACAAGAACCCAGAGTAACTGTACTTTAAACGGAAACAGAGTAAACCGACCTGCCAGGATAACATTTGCGTGAATGTATATGTATGTGTCCACATGCTTCGATATAGAATCCTACCGGGGAAAAAATAACCTTTATCTTTCTCTCTTTCTTCTTCTCGTTTTTATTCGCTTTCGTTTTGAAAACAAACTACGTAATATCGTTTGGAATGAGAATAACAATCGATGGAAAGTAAAGGACATCTTTGTTAATAATTCTGTTTTTCTATCTCATTCAATCTGACTTCGGTATTACTTTGCATTTTCATTGAATGTTTCTTCAAAAATTCATACGATGAATATTCATTGTCGATACGAGAGATAAATCGATAAAAAGTTTGCCGTTCCGTACATAAACTACGAAGTATGGATTAAGTGATGTAATTAATCTGGTTCGGTCGCTTGACCGATCGATTGTTTGTCGTAAATTGTTTGGAAATATTGCATCAAATTAAATAGTCGATACTAGAGGCGTCGTCAAAATTATGGAAGGAAAACAAGCGTTACACTGGAAGTCCGAAATTATGGCTCCATCTTGTGTCCATAAATAGAAGTAACTTCTGTTACATCGGTCAGATATGATTCCATTATTATCGACGTGGAGTAGTAACAGAAGATATTATCTTATTTAAAAAAATAACACGGTTTCGAGAATAAATTTCAATTCAGATACGTCGAACGCAATAATTTTCATCCATATAGTTACAAAATTATAATGTTAGCACATCAAATTATAGTCGAGATAAATATTCCAAATTTTTTTTTTATGACACTCCCGATAGAAAATAACATCATCCGTTAGAACATAATTATTCATTAGGAAAGTAATATTATATATATATACGTATATATATATATACACAAGAAAGAAAATAATTCCAAAAATTGAATGAGAATAAATACCTGTAATTTTAATGACGTAATCGTTGACAACGAATCGGGCGCGAAATAATACCGTCCAATAGAGTTCTCGACAAAATGGTGGCTTGAACGCACATGCGCACATCGATACTTTTTATCGGAAATCAACGTGCGTAATGCGACACAATTTTGCTATAATTTGAAATATAGAAATAAACGGAAGATATAGTGCAATTAAATTTATTGCGAAACATCGCCTTCGAATGAATTTAATACATACGTGGATCAATTAATTCGTCTTCGAATTTATATTTATATATTCTTGAAAACGCCGCGGGAAGTTCAACATTGTATATTCTCGAAAACGCGACATCTATCGCTCTTTTCGTGATTGAACTGAATACGTGCTCAGAACACGTATGGAGTTCGTTGTTCCTGGGAGAACCGCCATGTTTCTTGGATGAAGAAGATCAACCACGCCATTGTGCGCGTCATACTGTATCTTGAACGATTTATTTAAAATTTCTGCCGACGAAAAGAAGAAAGGATTTTCCGAGACCTACAACGTCATTTAAATCATTTATCGTCAAATCTAAACTGCAGCTATAAGGATAGAAGGGTTATAAATTTATTGGTAAGTACATATTAATTCAATCTTGCGACCCACATCAATCGTGGCGTGCGATAAAGCTTCCTTTCTCTATACAAGATTTGTCTAAATATGTTCATGTAATTTTAGGATTATCTCTGTCATTTCTCTTGCCACAAATTTTTTCCAACAACATAATAATGAAATGTTTCACAAATGTATAACATTTTTTCTAATTAATCAGGAATGTTCACATACCTTTTACATATTTTTATATTTCTTTGAGATTTAATTTTAATTTTATTTAGTTATTAAGCTATTGTTTATTACTTTCAAATAATTAATTTTTAATTTATTCTGAATTATATATTGATAAAATTTGTTTTGAAATTCTTTCATCTGTTTTAGTGGTGTGGTAAATGTACGAGCAACATGTATAGCAACAACATTGATCCTTGGGAGCCAGGTTATGGACCAGAAAGAAGAGGGCATACTTCTGATTACGATTACCGTAATGACTATGGAAGCAATCGATCACCTGATTATGGAGAGCACCGTGATTCAGATCATCGTGATAGAGATCATCGTAGTCCAGATTACAGAAATCATCGTGGAAGAGACAGAGACCGCGAAAGAGATCGTTCGAGAGATAGGAGAGATCGTAGCAGGGATGATAGAGACCGTAGTTATAGAGATCGAGAAGATCGTTATGGAAGGCAAAGAGATAGAGATTCTACAGAGCGGGATCGTGACCGTGATCGGGACAGGGATCGTGATAGGGACAGAGAACGATCAAGAAGGGATAGGGACAGGGATAGGGATAGAGAACGTAGAGGGAAAAGAGAGGACAGAGATAGGGATCGCGATGATGACCACAGTCGTGAAAGTTTGGACTTTGATCATGACCATGGTCGTGCTTATGGCTCGTCCATGGAAGGCATCCACTACAAATCTCAATCTCCCAACAACACCATAATGATTCGAGGGCTCGCGCAGCATATTACTGAAAATGACGTAGGTTGTCAACTTAGCGGCCCAAGATTGTGGCCACTTGTGAGTCGGTGTTAGAGAACATACATCACTGTTATTATTATGATGTGTGTATCACAGGTGCGGCAAGACATCCTCAACTGTGGTCTCATGCCAAAGGACATCAGGCTTATTCGGAAAAAAGATACAGGTAATTATTGTTTATTTATTATCTTGTATCGTTCCCTTCGTAAAATGTATATTCGTATCACGAGTTCAATTTCGGAATATTTCTTTGAGTGTCATTAGAACTATATCTCAACAGCTATCTTCATGGTATACAGATATGATAGGAATAATAAATTCCGATTAAATTTCTATAATTTTTGTATTATATCTTCTATATGGAGATAAAATTTTGTTTTGTGATGTTGATATTATAATTTTACTAAATTTGAAAGACTATAAGTGATGCTCACTTATTCAGGCATAACATTTTCCATATCATTCATATATTATCAAAAGCAGTAAAATCTGCAATTGATTCATGACTGATTCATGAATCGATTTTTTTCTACTCATAATGCAAAGGTAAGTTCATGACACATGCAGGAAGGATAGATCGAAGAAAATCAACTCATCGTAGTTCAGCTCATTGAACTATATAAATTTTTCATCAAAAAATTATTTGAATATTCATATAATATAAACTTAATGATTACCAACCAATTCAGTAAATCAGTTGAAATCGGGTAGATTTAATAATTTTTATATAAATTATTATGTAGAGGAAAAACAATAGAGAATAATTAAAGCTATCTTCTTCTGTGTGTGTTTGTACATATCGTCAAAAAAGTTTCTTTTAACTTTTATTTCTTTCTAATTTTGTCGAGTTAATAATCGCGAAAGAGAAAAAAGAAAATAAGGAAAAAGAAATGGAAGAACAAAAAATGAATTTCGGTAGGGCTGATGTTTGAAAGCAAAATTCATGTTGCGTTAAACGATTCGAGTATCGGTGAAGTCTTTCGTCATGCAGATAGAATTCGATCTGCTGAGCTTTAGGTAAATGGAAAAGAAAACGAAGGGACGAAGCGAAGAAACACTTCGTTCGAAAGAGTCTGTCAATGGTTGGTGCTGTGATTGCCTGCCCTCTCAGAGTAGAGATCTCCAGGCAAAACGTGGATTAACTTTGGATATGTGTGTATTTGCTCTGTATAGGTGCTTCGCGAGGTTTTGCATTCGTCGAGTTTAACGCGACTCAGGAGGCTGCACGGTGGATGGAGATGAAACAGGTAGAAAGAAGTTCAGTCCACATACCCAACCGATGTGTTGTTCGCGTGCCACCGACGCCCCGTGGCGGCAAGGCACGGTAACGCGGTCCTTGGCCTTCCCCACGGCCATGGCTGTGCACCTATCTCAAAGGCTACTTCAATCTACCATATCTAATTATTTATCTAGGAGCCCCACTTTGCAGACTTTTCTTAACTGGCTCGCTATTACGTCTATCGGATTAATTTTTATAGAAAGGCTCGCGACGCGTGCTTTTACCTATCCTCCATCTCTCATAAAAGTTTGTGGACTAACAATGAAGATTGGAGGAGGGTCATTCCAGTCGTCTTAAATTCTAAAAGTGTATATATATGTGTGTATATATACATATATGTATATGTATGTATGTATATATAGTGTATATATATGCTTGTGTGCATATTTGTCACAAATATGATTAATTATCTATGAATCAGCTTACGTTAGTATTTTTCAAATGTACGTCGGCATTCAATAATAATGCATTAGTCTATTTCTCTCATTGATAGGAGAAGAATCGCCTTCCATCTGCCTCATATTATCCTATTCGTATTAATCGAAATATGTCGCAAATTTTTATATATATGGAAGGCACAAGGATAAGTAGATAGTTGCTTTGCATAATGAACAATATTTACATGACTTGAGAAACACGTTTAACTCTTAGGCTTATCATTAGCTTCCAAGTTCAATAGTTTGGATTATTACTTTTTTCATACATTTCAAAAGATATTACCTTTTCGATTGATCGTCACATTTTAAATACATGTGAACATTACTATATACTCTTTCGTATATAATATAATAAGATCGATAAAAAGGAAAACTTCTCCTAACGATGCAAAATTGTCTGGTACGCTATTATTGACTGCCGATGCGCAATCAACAATGCATTCTTTCATAAGAGATTATTATTATTTCAATGTGCATTTTGTCGGTCTTTCTTTCTTTTTTTTTCTTTTTTTTTTGTTTTTCCCTTTTTTTTCTATAATGCAAAGATCTAGTTTTGGCAACAAACTTATACGCGTATGTATATCGAACGTATATAGTAGCGTCCGTATGTAGTAACAAAAAATAAAGCAACAAGTCGCGTGGAATGGCCCACATAATAAGCCCACGGCATTTTGTTTGCTGTTCGTTCGAGACGGAAAGCTATGAAGTAGAAAACTATAATTTCGTCAACCAAGAAGAAAGTTTACGGGTTAAACGGAGGCCTTCGGATGACGTTGGACGGGATAACACTGAAATTCTCTGTTTCAGGGAGTCCTGATGCTACAGGATCAATACCGTGCATTAATGCAGTACAGTATACCGAAGGATTGTCATGTGGATAAACCACCTGCAAAGAATACACAAGATTGGCATTGTGTAAAGGTAATGAGTATTAATTTCACTTAAAAGACATGTAAAAATATTTGTATGCAATAAATTCGTCTTATGAATTTTCCTACAGTGTGGAGCACATAATTTCAAAAGACGTGAAACATGTTTCAAATGTTCTGCTTCACGAGCAGAAAGCGAAGAAGGTGGAGAAGGTAGCGATGAAATTAGTCCGCATCCTACCAATACCGTTCTCCTTAGAGGACTAGACGTGTTAACCACTGAAGATTCGGTTCTCCAAGCGATGAAAAATCTGTCATCGATGCCAATTAGGAGTATACGTATCGGACGAGATTCTCTGACAAACACATCAAGAGGTGTTTGTTATTTAGAAATGGGTAACGTTGTGGACGCAATGTATTTACATACAGCGCTCACGAAACAAGGATTAGTCGTTGACGGTAGGAAAGTAGAAATTGCATATTGCAAGTTACATCAAATTAATAATACGAATGCATGGAAGTCTAATGATAATCAGTCGCAAAGGTACACCTTGGATGATGTAGCTCAATTGGCAGAATATAGTGCCAATTTATATGCCAAAACACCAGCACAAAAAGCTCATTATCTTCAGTATTATACACAGTACTATCAGAATCAGATAATGCAAGGAACAGCTATTACATTACCTTCGTTGAACCAAACGGACCGAGTAAATGCAGCTGCTGCAGTGGCTCAGTCTGCTATACAACAGCTGCAAGCATCCAGAAAGATAGGCGATGCAGATGAAATGAAAGGCAGACCAACTCCTACTGCACCAACTAGCACAACTTTAGCAAGTGGAAGAGTGCCTGCTCATGCAAATGATGGAAAAGTTTATTCAGTGCCTGATGTCAGCACCTATCACTATGACGAATCTTCAGGTTATTATTATGATCCGAGTACAGGATTGTATTATGATCCTAACTCACAATACTATTACAATAGCCACACGCAACAATTTCTTTATTGGGATGCAGAATCATTCTCCTACCAACCAGCGAAGGTAATGCATTTTATATATATACATATATACATAGATAGATAGATAAGCTTGATACGTCAATAATATTTATAATATAAATTTTCTTTTCAGACAACCACAAGCGTTACCCCAACAACAGGTACTGCTACTACGAGTGGAACTACGATAACAGCAACCGCTAGTAGTACCGATTCGGCTACAACAGTCATGAGTCAAGCTACCCCATCTTCAACAACCACAACTCAAGATGTGTTGAAGGAGGATGAAAGTAAGAAAAAAGATAGTAAACAGGACAAAGTAAAGGTTGCAAAGAAAATAGCAAAGGATATGGAACGTTGGGCAAAAACTTTAAATCAAAAGAAAGAAAATGCCAAAAGTAATTGGAATTCAGAATTCACTGGAGCTGATGGTAATCAAGGTGTAGGAAGTGGTGCAGCCGACGCTGGTTATGCTATATTGGAAAAGAAAGCCCTTACAAATCCATATCACGAAGATGAGGATCCCAGTGGAAATAACGGTTTAGTAGCTGCTTATGGTGGTGGAAGCGACACAGAAGAGGAAATTGAGGATGTCCAACAAGAAGAAAGGCAACATACGGATTGGAGCAAACTAGCTTGTTTACTTTGCAAACGACAATTCCCGAGCAAAGAAGCTTTGCTTCGGCATCAACAATTATCAGATCTTCATAAACAAAACTTAGAAAATTGGTATCAGGTGCGTGGTTTAGATCCAAACGACCCTCAACAAAGAAACAATAAGTATCGAGATAGGGCTAAAGAAAGGCGAGCCAAGTATGGTGAACCGGAACCTCCACAACCTAATAAATTAAAAGAAAAATATTTAAAAACCAGAGTGGAAGACATATCTGTTTCTTATGAAGAACCTACAAGGACAGGTATTGGCTCGGATAATGTTGGCAATAAATTATTACAAAAGATGGGGTGGAGTGAAGGAATGGGCCTTGGTAAATCAAATCAAGGTAGAACGAGTATCATTGAAGCAGAAAGACGAGTTCCTACTGCGGGTTTAGGGGCTAAATCATCATCTTATAGTGCTCTACCCGGGGATACGTATAAGGATTGTGTAAAGAAAATGATGTATGCTCGTTATCAGGAACTATCTGATACGTAATACGTTAAGTATTGTTAAATAGATTTTATATATGTATATATATATATATGTGTATATATATATGTATATATATGTGTATATATATATATATGTGTATATATATATATATATATATATATATATATATATGTATGTATAAGAACTTGTATTCAAATTTTCCATAGATATGTAGTTATATATCCACATTATCTGATAAATATGAAATATGTCGGAAACTGCACAGTAATAATCTGTTTTTAAGATTAGTTCGATGAAAATTATTTTTCACGTAAAATACCATTGTTCTTTCGTGTATACTTACCGATAGACAAAGTAGTCGAAGAATAATAATAATATTTACTCTATAGAAAATACGTCACTATCAGAAATATAAGGTGAAAATTGATAACACAATTTTATTTATGCAATGGCATCCTATTAAACTTACAATGCGCAATAATTTTTTTCATATTTAGCATTTCTACACCTCGAATCACAATCATGTTAGGATTAACTTTCAAAGGAATTCCGTATCACATTCTCTAAACTACTTTCTTGATAGTAACGCACGAAAATTTTTGTATCAATCATAATATGTGATGATACGTAAAAATAAAATATACAATTTAGTATTGATAGATCAAATGATTATATCAAGTCTATAAATCATTGTAAAATTCTAAATATTTCAATTTTTAAATGCAGAAGCATTATGAAATATGTTCATTAAAACGTACAAATTAAACCAATTTCTCCTTTAATTCATAATAAACATTGAAAAAAGTGTCAATAACAAAAATGCTATTTCACAAATTATCTTTCATAATACTTTAAATAGTCTTTCCTCTCTTATCTCTACAATTATTACAAATCATTTTGAACTGTTTTTGTTAACCCATAATGCATCGAACTTTATAATTTCATAATAATATTCTGTAGTATGTAAAATTTTCGTATATATATATAATATAATTATATTTATTACACAGTACAATCTCAAATGATATGTACGTTAATCTTTTTTTTTATGAGTTTTATCAAAGTTTGAAATATTGCATTAACAATTGTCATTATATGTATACATCTCCCCTGAACTATTGTTACAATTTAATCTAATTTTTTTTAATTTACTATCCACAATGTATGAAATAATAAAATCAGGAAGGATAATAAATATACCTGTGAAGTATTGCTAAACATATTGTCTTTTTCCTATATATATATAGAATAGTATCATTTTAATTTATAAACGCAATTATCTCCCCGAATTTATGGTTTTAGAAAAATGTCTAAAATGGAACATTTTATTTCGAGGAGTAATATAATGTAATTAATTTTTTTGTAGTTGGTCATATAGAAGACGTAATGAAAGATTATGAAAAACATATGAATCAGCTGTGCTTTCTTTTTAATGTTGCTCATCGTCCCTAACTTTTAATGTCGACCGAATTTAATAATTTAATAAACAAGACCTCATTTTAAAGACAAGAGTTTAATCTAAAAATATTATATTCTTTCAAAAAATATCCATAAAAATAAAACTCAAAAATTTAAAAAAGATATCTCTTCACTTGAATTTTAATCATTAAAATAAGATCTTGTTCTGTAAAATTGGTCAAGAATTATGGTTGTGTTCCCTGTTGGCGTAAACACAGTTTTTGACATTTCTTTGTGAAAAAAATTTTGTATAATAGCGACTGTAGAATTTGGCATCAAAAGAAAAAAGCTTGTACTAAATCTATTGATTTATTTATAAATTTAAACATAAAAGAAACAACATAATATTAATCTAAACTAAAATACGTAAAAATTGTAATCACAGGATCATTAGCCTCGGGTAATACAAACATATATGACTTTTATTAACTTTGTTGTTTATCGAGTTAGTATTTTTACGTAGTCCGAAGAATGAGCATCGCAACTTTCTCTTTCCGAAAGCAAAAGTTCAGAATCGATAATTTTACAATTATCTGAACAGTTTTTTATGTACACAAAATATAAAAAATAATATTTAAATAATAATACATTCGTTTAACAACACAAAGACCGTAACGCGAGAGAAATAAAATAATTTTAGTTTAAAATTTTAATACTTCGAAATTTTCGTTACGCGAAGATTTGCCTTGTGTAATATAAACATATACGACTTTTATTTATTTTGACTATTATTTTCTTAAGTTTGTTTCTTCGCCGACAAGTACACATCGTAGTATACGCAGTACGCACTCTCCGCTAATAACAGAGAAGAGTTAATGTAAATACAAAATTATATCACTCATTCTTTCAATATTGTATACGATTTTTGTTTTAGAATTAGACGGAGTAGTGGGGATCCTCAAGCAATCGTGAAGTCTATATAATCGGAGTGACTGGCAGTAAATGGTTCATTCATGCCACGAATCTGCACAAGTACACATCGTAATATTCGCAGTACGCACTGTCCGCTAGTAACAGAGAAGAATTAATGTAAGTACAAAATTATATCACCCATGCTTTCAATATTCTATACGATTTTTGTTTTAAAATTAGTCGGAGTAGTGGGGATCGTCTCCCACTCGTGACGTCTATATAATCGGAGTGACTGGCAGTAAATGGTTCATTTATGCCACGAATCTGCACAAGTACACATCGTAATACTCGCAGTACACAGTCTCCGCATGTAATAAACAAGAGTTAATGTAAATACAAAATTATATCACTCATTCTTTCAATATTCTATACGATTTTTGTTTTAGAATTAGACGGAGTAGTGGGGATCCTCAAGCAATCGTGACGTCTATATAATCGGAGTGACTGGCAGCAAATGGTTCATTCATGCCACGAATCTGCACAAGTACACATCGTAATACTCGCAGTACACAGTCTCCGCATGTAATAGACAAGAGTTAATGTAAATACAAAATTATATCACTCATTCTTTCAATATTCTATACGATTTTTGTTTTAGAATGACATGGAGTAGTAGGGATCCTTTTGCACTCGTGCCGTCTATATAATCGGAGTGACTGGCAGTAAATGGTTCATTCATGCCACGAATCTGCACAAGTACACATCGTAATACTCGCAGTACACAGTCTCCGCATGTAATAGACAAGAGTTAATGTAAATACAAAATTATATCACTCATTCTTTCAATATTCTATACGATTTTTGTTTTAGAATGACATGGAGTAGTGGGGATCCTTTCGCACTCGTGCCGTCTATATAATCGGAGTGACTGGCAGTAAATGGTTCATTCATGCCACGAATCTGCACAAGTACACATCGTAATACTCGCAGTACACAGTCTCCGCATGTAATAGACAAGAGTTAATGTAAATACAAAATTATATCACTCATTCTTTCAATATTCTATACGATTTTTGTTTTAGAATTAGTCGGAGTAGTGGGGATCGTCTCCCACTCGTGACGTCTATATAATCGGAGTGATTGGCAGTAAATGGTTCATTCATTCCACTAATTTCAACGAGTACACATCGTAATACTCGCAGTACACAGTCTCCGCATGTAATAGACAAGAGTTAATGTAAATACAAAATTATATCACTCATTCTTTCAATATTCTATACGATTTTTGTTTTAGAATTACATGGAGTAGTGGGGATCGTCTCCCACTCGTGACGTCTATATAATCGGACCGACTGGCAATAAATGATTCATTCATGCCACGAATCTGCACAAGTACACATCGTAATACTCGCAGTACACAGTCTCCGCATGTAATAAACAAGAGTTAATGTAAATACAAAATTATATCACTCATTCTTTCAATATTCTATACGATTTTTGTTTTAGAATTAGTCGGAGTAGTGGGGATCGTCTCCCACTCGTGACGTCTATATAATCGGAGTGATTGGCAGTAAATGGTTCATTCATCCCATTAATTTCAACGAGTACAAATCGTGGTTCTCGAAGTGCGCATTCTCCACAATAGAGAACTGTTTACGTAAGTACAAAATTATATCACTCATTCTTTCAACATTCAATAAGATTTCTTTTGATTTAGAATTAAATGGTGTCCCCACCCATGACTAAATGGTAAAATATCAATGCGCGAATGGCAGCATATTACAACGTTCTATTTAACATTTCAGGTGGGATCCGTAGGAGGAGCCCAACGGTGTGTGCCTTTGGGCAAGTTACTGTCTCCATACCCTTTTCCTTTTCGTTTAGCCTTTTATTCCTTTTCTGCTTGAGATTCCTTTTTGCTTAGATCATCGTGGATGCTAGGCTGCGCGCGACGATAACAATATCGGATCTTTGACTGGCTCTGAGAATTATTGGCTTAGTTATATTTCCTACTTCGACGAGTGGACTTAGAAATTTTCACAAGACCATTCGTACGAATATTAACGAAGAGTTTACGCAAGCACAATATTATATCACACATATTTTCGAAACTCTATACTATTTCTTTTGTTTTAGACTTCGACTTTGCACTTTCGGAAGACGTTGAGAGTCTATCTCCACGAGGAGACATAGAAATTTTCACAGGGTGCTATTCGTGCGAGTATTAACGAATAGTTAATTCAAATGTATAACAGTTTATTTGATTTTAGACTTAAATTCGAAGTGGGGATAATTTTCTTCGTGAGTCGACAACAATGTCGGGTCTTTGACCGACCTTTATAGTTCCTAGATCAGTGGTGCTTTGGACTTCGACGAATGAACTTAGAAAATTTCGCGGTTCCCACTCGTGTAAGTACTGACGAACAGTTAATTCAAATATACAACAGTTTATTTGATTTTAGACTTAAATGCGAAGTGGGGATAGTCGGCTTCGAACGACGACAACAAAGTCGGGCCTTGAAACATTTATAGTTTCTGGTTCAGTTGTGCTTTGGACTTCGACGAGTGAACTTAGAAAATATCGCGGTTCCCACTCGTATAAGTACCGACGAACAGTTAATTCAAATATACAACAGTTTATTTGATTTTAGACTTAAATGCGAAGTGGGGATAGTCGGCTTCGAACGACGACAACAAAGTCGGGCCTTGAAACAACATTTATAGTTTCTGGTTCAGTTGTGCTTTGGACTTCGACGAGTGAACTTAGAAAATATCGCGGTTCCCACTCGTATAAGTACTGACGAACAGTTAATTCAAATATACAACAATTTATTTGATTTTAGACTTAAATGCGAAGTGGGGATAGTCGGCTTCGAACGACGACAACAAAGTCGGGCCTTGAAACAACATTTATAGTTTCTGGTTCAGTTGTGCTTTGGACTTCGACGAGTGAACTTAGAAAATATCGCGGTTCCCACTCGTGTAAGTACTGACGAACAGTTAATTCAAATATACAACAGTTTATTTGATTTTAGACTTAAATGCGAAGTGGGGATAGTCGGCTTCGAACGACGACAACAAAGTCGGGCCTTGAAACAACATTTATAGTTTCTGGTTCAGTTGTGCTTTGGACTTCGACGAGTGAACTTAGAAAATATCGCGGTTCCCACTCGTATAAGTACTGACGAACAGTTAATTCAAATATACAACAGTTTATTTGATTTTGACTTAAATGCGAAGTGGGGATAGTCGACTTCGAACGACGACAACAAAGTCGGGCCTTGAAACAACATTTATAGTTTCTGGTTCAGTTGTGCTTTGGACTTCGACGAGTGAACTTAGAAAATATCGCGGTTCCCACTCGTGTAAGTACTGACGAACAGTTAATTCAAATATACAATAGTTTATTTGATTTTAGACTTAAATGCGAAGTGGGGATAGTCGGCTTCGAACGACGACAACAAAGTCGGGCCTTGAAACATTTATAGTTTCTGGTTCAGTTGTGCTTTGGACTTCGACGAGTGAACTTAGAAAATATCGCGGTTCCCACTCGTATAAGTACCGACGAACAGTTAATTCAAATATACAACAATTTATTTGATTTTAGACTTAAATGCGAAGTGGGGATAGTCGGCTTCGAACGACGACAACAAAGTCGGGCCTTGAAACAACATTTATAGTTTCTGGTTCAGTTGTGCTTTGGACTTCGACGAGTGAAATTAGAAAATATCGCGGTTCCCACTCGTGTAAGTACTGACGAACAGTTAATTCAAATATACAATAGTTTATTTGATTTTAGACTTAAATGCGAAGTGGGGATAGTCGGCTTCGAACGACGACAACAAAGTCGGGCCTTGAAACAACATTTATAGTTTCTGGTTCAGTTGTGCTTTGGACTTCGACGAGTGAACTTAGAAAATATCGCGGTTCCCACTCGTATAAGTACCGACGAACAGTTAATTCAAATATACAACAATTTATTTGATTTTAGACTTAAATGCGAAGTGGGGATAGTCGGCTTCGAACGACGACAACAAAGTCGGGCCTTGAAACAACATTTATAGTTTCTGGTTCAGTTGTGCTTTGGACTTCGACGAGTGAACTTAGAAAATATCGCGGTTCCCACTCGTGTAAGTACTGACGAACAGTTAATTCAAATATACAACAGTTTATTTGATTTTAGACTTAAATGCGAAGTGGGGATAGTCGGCTTCGAACGACGACAACAAAGTCGGGCCTTGAAACAACATTTATAGTTTCTGGTTCAGTTGTGCTTTGGACTTCGACGAGTGAACTTAGAAAATATCGCGGTTCCCACTCGTATAAGTACTGACGAACAGTTAATTCAAATATACAACAATTTATTTGATTTTAGACTTAAATGCGAAGTGGGGATAGTCGGCTTCGAACGACGACAACAAAGTCGGGCCTTGAAACAACATTTATAGTTTCTGGTTCAGTTGTGCTTTGGACTTCGACGAGTGAACTTAGAAAATATCGCGGTTCCCACTCGTGTAAGTACTGACGAACAGTTAATTCAAATATACAACAGTTTATTTGATTTTGACTTAAATGCGAAGTGGGGATAGTCGGCTTCGAACGACGACAACAAAGTCGGGCCTTGAAACAACATTTATAGTTTCTGGTTCAGTTGTGCTTTGGACTTCGACGAGTGAACTTAGAAAATATCGCGGTTCCCACTCGTATAAGTACCGACGAACAGTTAATTCAAATATACAACAATTTATTTGATTTTAGACTTAAATGCGAAGTGGGGATAGTCGGCTTCGAACGACGACAACAAAGTCGGGCCTTGAAACAACATTTATAGTTTCTGGTTCAGTTGTGCTTTGGACTTCGACGAGTGAACTTAGAAAATATCGCGGTTCCCACTCGTGTAAGTACTGACGAACAGTTAATTCAAATATACAACAGTTTATTTGATTTTAGACTTAAATGCGAAGTGGGGATAGTCGGCTTCGAACGACGACAACAAAGTCGGGCCTTGAAACAACATTTATAGTTTCTGGTTCAGTTGTGCTTTGGACTTCGACGAGTGAACTTAGAAAATATCGCGGTTCCCACTCGTATAAGTACTGACGAACAGTTAATTCAAATATACAACAATTTATTTGATTTTAGACTTAAATGCGAAGTGGGGATAGTCGGCTTCGAACGACGACAACAAAGTCGGGCCTTGAAACAACATTTATAGTTTCTGGTTCAGTTGTGCTTTGGACTTCGACGAGTGAACTTAGAAAATATCGCGGTTCCCACTCGTGTAAGTACTGACGAACAGTTAATTCAAATATACAACAGTTTATTTGATTTTGACTTAAATGCGAAGTGGGGATAGTCGGCTTCGAACGACGACAACAAAGTCGGGCCTTGAAACAACATTTATAGTTTCTGGTTCAGTTGTGCTTTGGACTTCGACGAGTGAACTTAGAAAATTTCGCAGGCTGCCATCCAAACGAAGAATTTACGTAAGTATATTTTCTATCACTAATTTTCGAAATTATATACTATTTCTTTTGTTTTAGACTTTTATTTCGCTCTTTCGAGGACTTTGATAATCTACCTCCACGAGTAAACTTAGAAATTTCTGCACTTTCGGGAGACTTTGACATCTATTTCCACGAGTGGACTTAGAAATTTTTGCAGAATGCCATTCGAGATAATATTAACGAAAACTTAAAGTAAGTTTATTTCTCTATCACATATTTGTTGAATGATTTATACAAACTTTTATTATAACAGTGATACCAATTATTTTGTTTCTGTTTTTATGTTTCAGAACACGCAGTTGCACCCATTTCAATGATGTAATCGGGTGTTAGCATCGCTAAAATAAATTTATCGCGAAGTAGAAGCAGTGTTTGTTCGTTCGCGTTTCGCGATTTAAAACACAAGTGCTTTTGCATAGACTGCGCGCAATGCAGTCGTTAGAGTCAGTGTTTGTTCGTAAAGTTATTTGCTTTCTTAACAGTCGCACCGACTGTATTTATAATATATAGTAGAGTTTCGCGAAATAAATTCAGTGACCGTTCGTTAATAAATAACTACCGCGAATTAGAGTCAGTGCATCACTGAAGAGGATCTCAACCAACTTCGATGTCGACCTACCTCATTTTCAACCAACTACAAATCATCCACCCTCAATTTCGACCTAAGTCGCGGTCCAGTGTTTTGGAGCCGTCGCAGAACTTCTAAAGTAGTAAGTTAATTTTTATGTCCCTCCGATCACTCAATCATGTCGAGGACGAAAGGTCCGAATCGGCACGAGTGATTGGTTGTAATTACTTAGTAGAAGAGCAATGAGTGACCACGAGTAAGTTTCTTCGGAGATTTACTCGTGAATGGTTCGTTATTTTTTGATTTATTTATTAGATCAGGATAGAGTCTTCTTGCTTAAACGCGTTAATTATAATTATTTGAAATTTTGAATATTTAAATGCATTTTTAAATAATTTTCTCTCGCGAAAATAGTAAAATATCGCGATATTCGCAAATTTTAGTAATGAATAAGCAAGAAGACATTCGCGATGGATAGTCTCTGGATTACAAGCGATATTATATTATTTATTTTCTATTAATTCGAATAATTGCTTGTAAGAAGGAACGTCCAATTTTTTTTCATTACATTTTTAATGAAAGATTAGTCATTTTTATTAATAAAAGAGAAGTTTCAATAGAGTCATTGCTTTTATAAGAATAAAGTAGAGTCGTTGCTTCTAAAAGAATAAAGTAGAGTAGAATCATTGATAAAAGACAAAGAGACTTGTAAAATCATAACGCGTAGAACATAAAATAACTTAATCAATTTTTAGCTTAGGATTTTCAGCAATTAATATATTAATCCTCGTTTCTCTTCTGATGCTTTCTCGATTTTTCGTTTCAGGGGTGGTTTAGAGTTGCGTTAGATGTATTAGTTTACTTTCACGTCTTAGAATAAGGGTCGGTTTTAGTTTTTGACGTAGGTAGTGACGATAGTTATTAAATGTGTTCTATAGTTGTGGTTAGGGCACGAAGCAGAGAAGAGACTATATGTCGAAGAGGCCCCCACAAATTGTGGCTCAAGAGGGCAACTATTAGACTATTGAGTTATTCTCGAAAGTTGGACAAAATACTTCGGGAATGGCTCTTAATAATATTTTCATTATACCATGTTGTCACTCAAAATGCTCTTATATAATGATAATATAATTTTCAGAAACTGAGAAGGCGTAACATTCCGTCTCCCATCTCACATTGCCACGCGTTCGCGAATAGAATTTTTACGTATTTTATACTTTTGTTATTAATGTCCAGCAATAAATTTTTCGCATTTTTCTTTTCTAAAGTTGAATTAAATTCGTAATTTTAGTTTTATAAAGTTAAGTTTTGTATAAAGTAATAATTTCGAAACGTATAAAATATGGCAATTGTGAGGACCACTGAAAGCGCACATGGGGATAAGATAAGAACATTTAAATACATAGCATATTCTCCATTCAATTTTACAGGAAGGATATCTGACAGAATTCCAGTATCACCCAGCGAATAGCTGCACACTTTAGATTAAACAATTATTTCAAATAGTTGATTAAATTGTTGATTAACTCCTCTATCTTCTCTCGGGTGGGACCCTTGGGAGGGGCCCTCGGGTGTGGGCCTTAGGCGGGTTTCGTTCTTTCACTAAGGAAAAATTAAACTAATTTATGATACTCTGATTTTCACTTGGTGAAATGATCTTTAGATCCATTCTTCTGAGTTCTATCTTTCTCACGTTCCGTGTTTCTTATCTTTTATTCTTTTCCTTTTTCTTTTTCTATTTCTCCTTCTCTTTCTCTTTCTCTTTCTCTTTCTCTTTCTCTTTCTCTTTCTCTTTCTCTTTCTCTTAATCTTTTACGTTTTATCTGTTTCAGATTAGATCGTCGAGGGATCGATCATCGTGAAATTAAATTTTTACAGGGAATTATTAATTGTATATTTGTTTTTTTTTTTCATTTTATTTAATTATTAATTTATTTATTAATTTACATTATTGTTTAATTATATATTTGATTTTAATTGTACATTTGCATATAATTTTGCATGTAATTTTTACATGTTTATCTTTTCTTCTTTGATTCTTTTCCTGTCTCAGGTTAGGTGATCGAGGGATGGATCATCGTGGGATTTTTACACGGAAGTTAAAGGAACCTCTCTGCATATAATCTTTATTATATGCAGGAAGGGTATGCCTCCTTGCTTCCGTACGCGAAAGATAGGGAAAACACTCACACGCGTGACGGCCGGCACGCGCGTGGGTGTTCGCGAGCGCGAGATTAAGTCCTGCCGAGGACTTCGTTTTGTTCTTTAAAATATCGAAATATAGACACGACCGGTCGTGTCTCGATATGTCTGAAGCCGACGGTGTGGACGGTGGAGCGATCTGTAAGCGGGGTTTTATACATCTCCAGTTTGCTGCGAAGCCCGAAGCTCCCGAAGCGGAAAGGCATCTCGGATCGCGGATTTTAGAGTAAAGTCCCCGTTAGCCCGCGGGTCTCTACATGCAGCAACCTCCACGCGGTGGGACCTGGGTCGGAAGTACTTTTGTTGTAACTAAATTTAATGGGATGGAAGTATTTCCGAGCGAATGGCTGCATATTTCAAGATTTTTCCAAGATCATTTCTATGTAATTCCAAATTTCATTTCACATCTTTTATTCACGTTTCTTACACCTTTCGTATATTCAGCAATAAATTCAGAGTCACTTCTATCTATTGAAACGTATACTTATATAATAATTGTTCCAGATTAATCATTATAGTTTCTCTCGGGTGGGTCCCTTGGGATGGGCCCTTGGGCGTGGGCCTTAGGCGGGTTTCGTTCTTTCACTAAGGAAAAATTAAACTGATTTATGGTACTCTGATTTTCACTTGGTGAAATGATCTTTAGATCCATTCTTCTGAGTTCTATCTTTCTCACGTTCCGTGTTTCTTATCTTTTATTCTTTTCCTTTTTCTTTTTCTATTTCTCCTTCTTTTCTCTTTCTCTTTTTCTTAATCTTTTACGTTTTATCTGTTTCAGATTAGATCGTCGAGGGATCGATCATCGTGAAATTAAATTTTTACAGGAAATTATTAATTGTATATTTGTTTTTTTTTCATTTTATTTAATTATTAATTTATTTTTTAATTCACATTATTGTTTAATTATATATTTGATTTTAATTGTATATTTGCATATAATTTTGCATGTAATTTTTACATGTTTATCTTTTCTTCTTTGATTCTTTTTCTGTCTCAGGTTAGGTGATCGAGGGACGGATCATCGTGGGATTTTTACACGGAAGTTAAAGGAACCTCTCTGCATATAACGTTTGTTATGTGCAGGAAGGGTATGTCTCCTTGCTTCCGTACGCGAATGATAGGGAAAACACTCACGCGTGTGACGGCCGGCACACGCGTGGGTGTTCGCGAGCGCGAGGTTAAGTCCTACCGAGGACTACGCTTTGATTTTTGAAATCGAAATAGACACGACCGGTCGTGTCTCGATATGTCTGAAGCCGACGGTGTGGACGGTGGAGCGATCTGTAAGCGGGGTTTTATACATCTCCAGTTTGCTGCGAAGCCCGAAGCTCCCGAAGCGGAAAGGCATCTCGGATCGCGGATTTTAGAGTAAAGTCCCCGTTAGCCCGCGGGTCTCTACATGCAGCAACCTCCACGCGGTGGGACCTGGGTCGGAAGTACTTTTGTTGTAACTAAATTTAATGGGATGGAAGTATTTCCGAGCGAATGGCTGCATATTTCAAGATTTTTCCAAGATCATATCTATGTAATTCCAAATTTCATTTCGCATCTTTTATTCACGTTTCTTACACCTTTCGTATATTCAGCAATAAATTCAGAGTCACTTCTATCTATTGAAACGTATACTTATATAATAATTATTCCAGATTAATCATTATAGTTTCTCTCGGGTGGGTCCCTTGGGATGGGCCCTTGGGCGTGGGCTTCTGTGCGGGTCTCCTTCTTTCTGTACCGAAAAATCGAGCTGGATTTTTGTACTCTGGTTTTCGTCGAGTGTACGGATCATCTATATCCATCTTTTCTTCCCAATTTCATCTTTTCCATACGTGCATGTGTGTTCCATTGCATCGTACGAATATTCTTTTCTTTCTTTTCTTTTCTACTGCATCCTTTTCACGTGTGCGCACGTTCTGGCTTTCTTCTCTTCTCATTTTCTTCTCCTTTTCTTCTCTTTCTCTTCTTCTTTTCCTCTTCATCGCGAATCTCGCTATATCCGCGCGGAATACGGGTAGGATAGGAAGAACACTCGAGCGTGTGTCGGCGGGCACAGGAGTGGTGTTCTCGGGCGCGAATAAAAGTCCTACGGTAAAGGACTTCGTTTGATTGCTAAAACGAATAATGACCGGTCGTGTGTCGGTTCGTGTGCTGCCGAGTGGTATGGATCTGCTATCCGTAAGCGTGGACTGACCCTCCTCCTGTTAGCCGCCTGAAGTCTCGGTTGGTACGTGGACGCCGCGAACGCGAATTTAGAGTAGAGTCACCGTTATTCTAACACTCCCGGGAGTGTTCGGGCGCGATTAAAAGTCCTACCGGGGACTTCGTTTTATAGAACGCCGATTATTTGATCACGCCGGTCACGCGAATATTAGAGTAGAGTCCCCGTTAGCCCGTGGGTCCCCAGACGCAGCAACCTCCTAGCGGTGGGACCTGGGTCGGTAGTACTTGTGATAGATTAAAATCTATGTCTAAATTATATCAAAAATCTGTCATTAAAATATATACGTAATTATAAAACGCAAGTACTACCGGGCGAATGGCTGCGTATTTCAATATTTTTCCAAGATCTTTTCTGTCTGATTTCAATTAGACGTTAAATTATTTTCATTCTACATTATTAGTTATGTTTCCACAAATAAATAAATTTCAATATAACAAAATTTTTAATTAATTTTCTAAGAGAATGCACAGAAAACTTTTCTGTCCCACTTATGTTAGATATCGTCCATATTTATCCTGATTTACTTTTATTACTCATATATCTTAATAATTGTATACTTTTCATAATTACATTAATTATATACTTTTACCTATTATATGAATATACTTATGTTAGCTATCATTCGTATGTATCCTGATTTACTTTTATTACTTACATACCTTAATAATTGTATACTTTTGATAATTACCTTAGTTACATACTTTTACTTACTATATGAATCATTATTATTAACATTTATTAATTGTTAGTCTCGGGTGGGACCCTTGGGAGGGGCCCTCGGGTGTGGGCCTTAGGCGGGTTTCGTTCTTTTACGAAAGAAAAATCAAATTCAATTATGATATTCTGGTTTTGCTCGACTGAACCGAGCTTCGAGATATACACCCTTCGTTCTGAATTCTATTTTCTCATGCGTACATACGCAAGTTTTCCGTTCATTTTTCCTTTTTCTCTTTGACTACTCTTTTCCTATTTTCTTTATATCTGTTTCTCATTCTGTTTCATACTTTTTCTGTTTCAGGTTCGATCATTGAGGGACCGAACGTCGAGGGACCGATCATCGTGAAATTAAATTTTTACAGGGAAGTTTTCGCATATAATTTTATATATAATTTTTGTTCTCATATTTAATTTCTATTCTGCTTTTAATTTTTGTTTTTGTATTTAACTTTTATTAACTTGTTAATTTTTGTTTTTATATTTGTTTTATTAATTTTTTAATTTTTGTTCTTACATTTAATTTTTATTATCTTTTTAATATTTGCTTTTATATTTTATTTTCATTATCTTTTTAATTTTTGATCTTATATTTAGCACTACTACTATTTTTTTTCCGTTTCAGATTAGGTGACCGAGTGACGGATCATCGTGGGATCTTTACACGGAAGTTAATGGAACCTCTCTGCATATAATTCTCATTATATGCAGGGAGGGTATGTCTCCTTGCTTCCGTACGCGAATGATAGAGAAAACACTCACGCGCGTGACGGCCGGCACGCGTATGGGTGTTCGCGGACGCGAGATTGAGTCCTACCGAGGACTACGTTTTGATTTTTGATATCGAAATATAGACACGACCGGTCGTGTCTCGATATGTCTGAAGCCGACGGTGTGGACGGTGGAGCGATCTGTAAGCGGGGTTTTATACATCTCCAGTTTGCTGCGAAGCCCGAAGCTCCCGAAGCGGAAAGGCATCTCGGATCGCGGATTTTAGAGTAGAATCCGCGTTAGTCCGTGTATTTCCACGTGCCGCAGGACCGTCGGCCAAGGACCATCGAGGGACTTAGATTTTTACACGGGTGTTTAAAGAATCTTTCTACCTCAGGCGTAGAAGGATTTCTTTTCTCCCGTTCGGGCAAGATAGAAGGACACTCGCTTATGTCGGCTGGCAAAGGCGTTGGTGTTCTCGGGCGCGATTAAGTCCTAAATTGGCTCTAACGCATTCAACATATTCGCGTGAGTGTTTCCGGAATGCTCGCGTAAGTATCGTGACTGCGGTAGATTCAATTTTGGGTTCCGGCGTTTGTCGCGAAAGCACGACCGGTCGTGCTCAAGTGGTGATCGAAGCTTCCGGTGTTGGATAGTTGAGCTATGCGTAAGTCGGTTCCCAAATGCGGAGACGCATGGGGCTGCAATTTTAGCGTTTGGAGGCTTGAATTCGTCGGGAGTGGAGGTCGCCCCGTTGCTTTGCTTTCTTGATAGCAGTAGTAGTAGTTAAATGTAGAGTCACCGTTAGTCCGCGGGTCTCCAGATGCAGCAACCTCCACGGGGTGGGACCTGGGTCGGGAATACTTGCGTTATGTCGAAATCTTATGAGATACAAGTATTACCGAGCGAATGGCTGCACGCTTCAAAGACTTTTCCATAATCTTTTCTATGTAATTCCAAATTATATTTTACATTGCTTCTTCTATTTTTCATTTATTCAGCGATAAGTTCACGGTCATTTTTATTCATTGATTCGCATAGCTATGTAATAATTGAAATAATCATTCAAGACTAATTATTATAGTTTCTCTCGGGTGGGACCCATGGGTGGGGCTCATGGGGGTGGGCTTCTGTGCGGGTCTCCGTTCAGTATCGAACAATCGAGCTCGAGTTTCGTACTCCCGTTTTGATCGGGTCCATCATTTCTTTTCTTTTCTTTTCTCTTCTCTTCTTTTCTTTTCAATTCCATCTTTTTCACGTGTGTACGTGTTTCACTCCATCTTACAGATATTCTTTTCTCTCCTTCTTTCCGAGTTCTGTCGTTTGAACATGCGCGCACGTTCCGGCTTCCTTTTCTTCTCTTTCTCTTCCTCTTCTTCTGTTCTGCACTGATTTCGATACATCGGCGCAGGTTCAATGTATCGTCGAATGGTTTGTTTCATATTCGATTGTTAGACGGGAATACGGGTAAGATAGAAAGAACATTTGCGCGTGTGTCGGCGGGCACAGGCGTGGTGTTCCCGGGCGCGATTAAAAGTCCTACGATAATGGACTTCGTTTGATTGCTAAAAACGAATAAATGACCGGTCGTGATACGGTCATCGGATGACTGTAGAGTGAGACGGTCTATGTGCTACTGAGGAGGATGGTCTATGGCTATTTGTAAGGATGTTCAGTCCGTTGACTGACCCACCTTATATCTATAGTCACCTGAGTCCATGGTGAGGTGTATGCAACCCCGCGGGACCGCGAATTAGAGTAGAGTCACCGTCATTCTAGCACTCACGTGAGTGTTCGGGCGCGATTAAAGGTCCTACCGTGGACCTCGTTTTAATGTTCGAAATGCGAAAGGCACGGACGGTCGTGCTTAAAGGCGGGATGTGGGCATCCGAGGCTGACGGCCTCAACGTCATCCCTAGTAGGATACCGTTGCGGACTCGATGTCTCTGTTCGCTCATGTTACCTCGCGAACACCGGGAACGCGTACTGTAGAGTAGAGTTACCGTTGTACTAACACCACGTGAGTGTTCGGGCGCGAATTAAGTGTCCTACCGTGGACTTAGATTTATTTGCTTGATATATAGATAAAATTACGCCGGTAATGCGTATTTTATAGTAGAGTCATTCGGACATTCACGTGAGTGTCCGAGCGCGATTAAAAGTCCTACCGGGGACTTCGTTTTATTTGTTCGGCGATTATTTGTTCACGCCGGTCTCGCGGATCTTAGAGAGTAGAGTCCCCGTTAGCTCGTGGGTCCCCTGATGCAGCAACCTCCAAGCGGTGGGACCTGGGTCGGTAATACTTGCGATATATCGAAATCTATGTCTTAATTATATTTAAAGTCTGTAACTAAATTATACATATAATCGTAAAACGCAAGTATTACCGGGCGGATGGCTGCATATTTCTATATTTTTACAATATCTCTCGTCTGTCTAAGTTCAATTAAACGTTGAATTGATTACATTTTCAATTGTTAGTTATGTTTCCACACATAAATATATTTGAATATAACAAAATTTTTAATTAATTTTCTAAGAGAACGCATAGAAATCTTTTCTGTCGTCTTTATGTTCAGTATCATCCCTATTTATTCTTATATACTTTTATTAATTATTCTAATTATTTACTTTTATTTATTATATAAATTATTTTTGTTAACTTCTAATTGTTGTTTGTCTCGGGTGGAACTTTTGGAGGGGCCTTCCGGTGTGGACTTTTGGGCGGTTTACTCTTTCGGTACTTTTGCAGTGCTATTTTTCTCTTCTTCTTTCTTTACCTTTCCTCTTTTTTCTTTTTCTTCTCCCCTTCTTCTTTAACTGTTGTCAAGGTCTCATATAACATCGGGCAAATAGTTGCATATTTCAATGTTTTTTCAATAACGGAGCAATATTTTAATTTAAAATGAAATTGTGAAGTGGGGATAATTTTCTTTGTGAGTCGAAAACAAAATCGGACCTCTGAACAACTTTAACAGTTTAGTTGTGCTTTGGAATTCGACGAGAGTACATAGAAATTTTCGCGGATGCCATTCGTGCAAGTATTAACGAACAGTTAATTCAAATATACAACAGTTTATTTGATTTTAGACTTTAATGCGAAGTGGGGATAGTCGGCTTCGAACGACGACAACAAAGTCGGGCCTTGAAACAACATTTATAGTTTCTGGTTCAGTTGTGCTTTGGACTTCGACGAGTGAACTTAGAAAATTTCGCGGTTCCCACTCGTGTAAGTACTGACGAACAGTTTATTTGATTTTAGACTTAAATGCGAAGTGGGGATAGTCGGCTTCGAACGACGACAACAAAGTCGGGCCTTGAAACAACATTTATAGTTTCTGGTTCAGTTGTGCTTTGGACTTCGACCAGTGAACTTAGAAATTTTCGCACCTTTGGGGGACTTTGAAAATCTATCTCCACGACTGGACTTAGAAATTTTCGAACCTTTGGGGGACTTTGAAAATCTATCTTCACGAGTGGACTTAGAAATTTTCGCACGATGCCAAATTTGAGCCAGTATTAACGAAGACTTAAAGTAAGTATATTTTTCTATCGTATATTTGTTGAATGATTTATACGGTTTTCATTATAGCAATGATACTAATTATTTCGTTTGTATTTTTGTTTCAGAACCTCGTTGCATTCGCGCGCGTTGCAGTGATGTAATCGAGTGTTAATATCGCTAAAATAAATTTATCGCGAAATAGAAGCAGTGTTTGTTCGGTCGCGTTTCGCGATTTAAAACACAAGTGTTTTTGCGTAGACTGTGTGCAATGCAGTCGTTAGAGTCAGTGTTTGTTCGCGTAGTTTTTTTGATTTTTTAACAGTCGTACAGACTGTATTTATAATATATAGTAGAGTTTCGCGAAATAACTTCAGTGACCGTTCGTTAATAAATAACTACCGCGAATTAGAGTCAGTGCATCACTGAAGAGGATCTCGACCAACGTCGATGTCGACCTACCTCATTTTCAACCAACTACAAATCGTCCACCCTCAATTTCGACCTAAATCGCGGTCCAGTGTTTTGGAGCCGTCGCAGAACTTCTAAAGTAGTAAGTTAATTTTTAAGTCCCTCCGATCACTCAGTCATGTCGAGGACGAAAGGTCCGAATCGGCACGAGTGATTGGTTGTAATTAATTAGTAGAAGAGCAATGAGTGACCACGAGTAAATTTCTTCGGAGATTTACTCGTGAATGGTTCGTTATTTTTTGATTTATTTATTAGATCAGGATAGAGTCTTCTTGCTCAAAGGCGTTAATTATAATTATTTGAAATTTTGAACATTTGAATGCATTTTTAAATAATTTTCTCTCGCGAAAATAGTAAAGTATCGCGATATTCGCAAATTTTAGTAATGAATAAGCAAGAAGACATTTGCGATGGATAGTCTCTGGATTACAAGCGATATTGTATTATTTATTTTCTAATAATTAGAGTAATCGCTTGTAAGAAGGAGCGTCCATGATTTTTCATTACATTTTTAAATAAAGATTAATCAATTTTATTAATAAAAGAAAATCTCAATAGAGTCATTGCTTTTGAAAGAACAAAGTAGAGTAGAGTCGTTGATAAAAGATAAAGAGACTTGTAGAATCATAACGCGTAGAACATAGAGTAACTTAATCAATTTTTAGTTTAGGATTTTCAGCAATTAATATATTAATTCTCGTTTCTCTACCGATGCTTTCTCGATTTTTCGTTTCAGGATTGGTTTAGAGTTGCGTTAGATTCGTTAGTTTTCTTCGACGTTTTAAAATAAGAGATAGTTCTAGTTTCTTAGCGATAGTTGACGATAGTTCAAATGTTCTATAGTAGTTGTTAGGGTACGAAGCAAAGAAGAGGCTATGTGCCGAAGAGGCCCCCACAATTTGTGGCTCAAGAGGGCAACTATTAGACTATTGAGTTATTTTCGAAGTTTCGACAGAACACTTCGAGAATAACTCTTAGTCATATTTTAATTATACCATGTTGTCGCTCAAAATGCTCTTATATAATAATAATATCACTTTCAGAAATTAATAATACTCATTCCGTGTCCCATCTCACAGTGCCACGCGTTTGGGAATAGAATTTTTACGTATTTTATACATTTTCATTATTAAAGTCGAGTAATAAATTTTTCCCATACTTCTTTCCTAAAGTTCAATTAAATCCGTAATTTTATTTTTATAAAATTAAGTTTTATATTAAAGTAATAATTTCGAAACGCATAAAATATGGCAATTGTGAGGACCACTGAAAGTGCACTGAATAAAAGTGCACATGGGAATGAAACAAGAACATTAAAATACATAGCATATTCTCGTCTCACTTTTACAGGAAGGATACCTAACAGGATTCCAATATTACCCAGCCTATGGATGCATATTGTAGATTGAACAATTATTTAAAACAGTTGATTAACTTGTTCATTAACTCCTCTATCTTCTCTCGGGTGGGACCCTTGGGAGGGGCCCTCGGGTGTGGGCCTTAGGCGGGTTTCGTTCTTTCACTAAGGAAAAATTAAACTAATTTATGATACTCTGATTTTCACTTGGTGAAATGATCTTTAGATCCATTCTTCTGAGTTCTATCTTTCTCACGTTCCGTGTTTCTTATCTTTTATTCTTTTCCTTTTTCTTTTTCTATTTCTCCTTCACTTTCTCTTTCTCTTTCTCTTAATCTTTTACGTTTTATCTGTTTCAGATTAGATCGTCGAGGAATCGATCATCGTGAAATTAAATTTTTACAGGGAATTATTAATTGTATATTTGTTTTTTTTTTCATTTTATTTAATTATTAATTTATTTTTTAATTCACATTATTGTTTAATTATATATTTGATTTTAATTGTACATTTGCATATAATTTTGCATGTAATTTTTACATGTTTATCTTTTCTTCTTTGATTCTTTTTCTGTCTCAGGTTAGGTGATCGAGGGACGGATCATCGTGGGATTTTTACACGGAAGTTAAAGGAACCTCTCTGCATATAACGTTTGTTATGTGCAGGAAGGGTATGTCTCCTTGCTTCCGTACGCGAATGATAGGGAAAACACTCACGCGTGTGACGGCCGGCACACGCGTGGGTGTTCGCGAGCGCGAGGTTAAGTCCTACCGAGGACTACGCTTTGATTTTTGAAATCGAAATAGACACGACCGGTCGTGTCTCGATATGTCTGAAGCCGACGGTGTGGACGGTGGAGCGATCTGTAAGCGGGGTTTTATACATCTCCAGTTTGCTGCGAAGCCCGAAGCTCCCGAAGCGGAAAGGCATCTCGGATCGCGGATTTTAGAGTAAAGTCCCCGTTAGCCCGCGGGTCTCTACATGCAGCAACCTCCACGCGGTGGGACCTGGGTCGGAAGTACTTTTGTTGTAACTAAATTTAATGGGATGGAAGTATTTCCGAGCGAATGGCTGCATATTTCAAGATTTTTCCAAGATCATTTCTATGTAATTCCAAATTTCATTTCGCATCTTGTATTCACGTTTCTTACACCTTTCGTATATTCAGCAATAAATTCAGAGTCACTTCTCTCTATTGAAACGTATACTTATATAATAATTATTCCAGATTAATCATTATAGTTTCTCTCGGGTGGGTCCCTTGGGATGGGCCCTTGGGCGTGGGCTTCTGTGCGGGTCTCCTTTCAGTACCGAAAAATCCAGCTCGATTTCCCTACTCTGACTGGTCGAATTTATTTTCTCTTTTCTTTTCTTTTCTATGTCCATCTTTTCATTTCAATTTCATCGTTTTCACACAGGCCTGTGTTTCATCGTAACTTCCAGATATCCTTTCTATTCTTCTGAGTTTTGTCATATTCACGTGCGCGCATGTTCCGGGTTTCTTTTCCTCTCTCTCTTCTTCGCGGTTTTCGATATATCGGCGAGTTTCCCATATATCGTCGAAAGGTTCGTTTCATAATCGATTGCTAGATGCGAATACGGGTAGAATAGGTAGAACACTCGCGCGTGTGTCGGCGGGCACAGACGTGGTGTTCTCGGGCGCGAATAAAAGTCCTACGGTAAAGGACTTCGTTTGATTGCTAAAACGAATAATGACCGGTCGTGTGTCGGTTCGTGTGCTGCCGAGTGGTATGGATCTGCTATCCGTAAGCGTGGACTGACCCTCCTCCTGTTAGCCGCCTGAAGTCTCGGTTGGTACGTGGACGCCGCGAACGCGAATTTAGAGTAGAGTCACCGTTATTCTAACACTCCCGGGAGTGTTCGGGCGCGATTAAAAGTCCTACCGGGGACTTCGTTTTATAGAACGCCGATTATTTGATCACGCCGGTCACGCGAATATTAGAGTAGAGTCCCCGTTAGCCCGTGGGTCCCCAGACGCAGCAACCTCCTAGCGGTGGGACCTGGGTCGGTAGTACTTGTGATAGATTAAAATCTATGTCTAAATTATATCAAAAATCTGTCATTAAAATATATACGTAATTATAAAACGCAAGTACTACCGGGCGAATGGCTGCGTATTTCAATATTTTTCCAAGATCTTTTCTGTCTGATTTCAATTAGACGTTAAATTATTTTCATTCTACATTATTAGTTATGTTTCCACAAATAAATAAATTTCAATATAACAAAATTTTTAATTAATTTTCTAAGAGAATGCACAGAAAACTTTTCTGTCCCACTTATGTTAGATATCGTCCATATTTATCCTGATTTACTTTTATTACTCATATATCTTAATAATTGTATACTTTTCATAATTACATTAATTATATACTTTTACCTATTATATGAATATACTTATGTTAGCTATCATTCGTATGTATCCTGATTTACTTTTATTACTTACATACCTTAATAATCGTATACTTTTGATAATTACATTAGTTACATACTTTTACTTACTATATGAATCATTATTATTAACATTTATTAATTGTTAGTCTCGGGTGGGACCCTTGGGAGGGGCCCTCGGGTGTGGGCCTTAGGCGGGTTTCGTTCTTTTACGAAAGAAAAATCAAATTCAATTATGATATTCTGGTTTTGCTCGACTGAACCGAGCTTCGAGATACACACCCTTCGTTCTGAATTCTATTTTCTCATGCGTACATACGCAAGTTTTCCGTTCATTTTTCCTTTTTCTCTTTGACTACTCTTTTCCTATTTTCTTTATATCTGTTTCTCATTCTGTTTCATACTTTCTCTGTTTCAGGTTCGATCATTGAGGGACCGAACGTCGAGGGACCGATCATCGTGAAATTAAATTTTTACAGGGAAGTTTTCGCATATAATTTTATATATAATTTTTGTTCTTATATTTAATTTCTATTATACTTTTAATTTTTGTTTTTGTATTTAACTTTTATTAACTTTTAAATTTTTGTTTTTTTATTTGTTTTATTAATTTTTTAATTTTTGTTCTTACATTTAATTTTTATTATCTTTTTAATATTTGCTTTTATATTTTATTTTCATTATCTTTTTAATTTTTGATCTTATATTTAGCACTACTACTATTTTTTTTCCGTTTCAGATTAGGTGACCGAGTGACGGATCATCGTGGGATCTTTACACGGAAGTTAATGGAACCTCTCTGCATATAATTCTCATTATATGCAGGGAGGGTATGTCTCCTTGCTTCCGTACGCGAATGATAGAGAAAACACTCACGCGCGTGACGGCCGGCACGCGTGTGGGTGTTCGCGGACGCGAGATTAAGTCCTACCGAGGACTACGTTTTGATTTTTGAAATCGAAATATAGACACGACCGGTCGTGTCTCGATATGTCTGAAGCCGACGGTGTGGACGGTGGAGCGATCTGTAAGCGGGGTTTTATACATCTCCAGTTTGCTGCGAAGCCCGAAGCTCCCGAAGCGGAAAGGCATCTCGGATCGCGGATTTTAGAGTAGAATCCGCGTTAGTCCGTGTATTTCCACGTGCCGCAGGACCGTCGGCCAAGGACCATCGAGGGACTTAGATTTTTACACGGGTGTTTAAAGAATCTTTCTACCTCAGGCGTAGAAGGATTTCTTTTCTCCCGTTCGGGCAAGATAGAAGGACACTCGCTTATGTCGGCTGGCAAAGGCGTTGGTGTTCTCGGGCGCGATTAAGTCCTAAATTGGCTCTAACGCATTCAACATATTCGCGTGAGTGTTTCCGGAATGCTCGCGTAAGTATCGTGACTGCGGTAGATTCAATTTTGGGTTCCGGCGTTTGTCGCGAAAGCACGACCGGTCGTGCTCAAGTGGTGATCGAAGCTTCCGGTGTTGGATAGTTGAGCTATGCGTAAGTCGGTTCCCAAATGCGGAGACGCATGGGGCTGCAATTTTAGCGTTTGGAGGCTTGAATTCGTCGGGAGTGGAGGTCGCCCCGTTGCTTTGCTTTCTTGATAGTAGTAGAAGTAGTAAAAAGTAGAGTCACCGTTAGTCCGTGGGTCTCGAAATGCAGCAACCTCCACGCGGTGGGACCTGGGTCGGTAGTACTTGCGAAATATCGAAATATATGTCTCAATTATATTTAACATCTGTAACTAAAGTTTACATTTAATTATAAAACGCAAGTATTACCGGGCGAATGGCTGCATATTTCTATATTTTTACAATATCTCTCGTCTGTCTAAGTTCAATTAAATGTTAAATTGATTACATTTTAAATTGTTAGTTATATTTCCACAGATAAATAATTTGAATATATCAAAATTCTTAATTTTTTAAAATAACACACAGAAAACTTTTCTGTTCCTCTTATATTCGCTGTCATTTCTATTTATTCTTATCTACCTTTATTAATTATTATTTATAAGATGCCCTCGGTAGTAGTTTCTTCGGAAATTTACTCGTGTATGGTTTCTAATTTTTTTTATTTATATCTTAGATCAGGATAAAGTCTTCTTGTTCAAACGTGTTAATTATAATTATTTAAAATGTTAAATATTTTATTGTGTTTTTTAATATTGTCTCTCGCGAAAATAAGAATCGATATTTACGAGATCTAATAAAAATTGAGCAAGAAGACATTTACGATATATAGTTTCTGAATTATAAGTGAAATTGTATAATTTCTTTTCTAATAATTAATATAATCGCTTGTAAGTAGGAGCATCCAATGATTTTTCATAATATTTTTAAATAAAGATTAACCAATTTTATTGATAATCGAAAAGTCTCTATAGAGTCACTGCTTTTGAAAGAACAAAGTAGAGTAGAGTCATTGCTTTTGAAAAAATAATGTAGAGTAGAAGCATTGAAAAGACAAAGAGACTTGTTGAATTACAACAAAAAGAATAAGTTAATCAATTTTTAGCTTAGTATTTTCAGCAATTAACATACTAATTCTAGTTTTTCTTTCAATGCTTTCTGGATCTTTCGTTTCAGCTTAAATGGTTATAAAGTTGCGTTAGTTTTATTAGTTTTCTTCCACGCTTTAGAATAAAGGGCGGTTTTAGTTTTTTGTAATGAACGATAATTATCAGATATTCTATAGTAGTGATTAGAGTACGAAGCAAGGAATTGGCTATATGCCGAAGACACCCGCACAAATTGTGATTCAAGAGTGTAACTATTAGACTATTGAGTTATTTTCGAAGATTCAACAGAACCCTTCGAGAATGGCTCTAATCATATTTTAATTTTATCGTGTTATCACTCAAAATGCTCTTATGCTAATGGGTATAATGCAAATTTCAGGAATTGAGACGATGTAACATTCTGTCTCCCATCCCACATTATCACGCGTACGCAAATATTACATATTTTATATTTTAATATTTATAATTTTATAATACAATTTTGTAAAAAGAAATATTTTTCCAAAAGATTTAGCATAAATACATTATTAATACATAAATAAATACAACATATCAATACAACTAATAAAATTTATTATTTAAGAATCTTTTATGTCTTATTAATTTCTTAAATGCTGCAAATCAGTATTATTACATCTCAGTCATTTGCACAATTTTAAATAATATTAACAGTAATAAATAAATTAAAAATAATAGTAACATTAACATTTCGTAACTGAAGTTACTTATTGATAATGTTTAATGTTTTTAAAAAACAAAATTAAATAAAATACCACAATATATAAATGCTCAGTAAAAATTACATTTTATAATTCATGAAATATTTTTGATCCTTTCTGGTTCTATACACAAAAGTTTGTTTAAACTTATTCTACTTGTAAAATTAATATTTTCTTAAGAGTACAAAGAAGTAATATAATTATTGCTTTAAACATATTTTGCTATTATAAATAGAGAGTAATTTGATTGTAATCAGTATTTGTTTAACTTACATATTTATGTTATAAATATAAATTATATTTCTATAAAAAGTGCTTAGTCACTTAAACGCAAGATTCAAATATTAAAATGTTTATATACTGCATAATATAGTAATATATATATTACATACTATCTACTTGCACAAGTATTCTCAGTGTAAATATTTATAATATATATTTTTACCATGTAATATTTATTTCACTTAAAACTTCGATAAACATGATCTTTGCAAAGCTAGGAATATATGGACATGATTATATTATATAGACTCCAAAGCCATAGCATGTAATGGTGTAAAAAAATGACACAGTCAACACGATATTTGCAAAACACATATATACAATTCAAACTTTGTATATACTAGCTGTTAATATCAACTAATCACTCTCTAATCACAATTAGTAAATATAAGTTTGTAAATGTACAACCATAAATATAAATTATAAAATACTAGACCTAATGACATTTTATTATACTGTTGATATCTAATAGTTGCAAATAGTGCTGTAAAGATTATACAAAATGAAGTATAAAGTTAAAATTAAACATCAACTAATATCCAAGAATACAATGGTCGTAGCTGATGATTTAGTACTCTGTATTCAAGATTGCTAATACCATCGGTATCATATCTTCTAGCAGCATTTTCTAAATTTGCGAATCTCGCATTACTAGGAGATTCTTTCTTATGAATCATCATATAGTACTTTGCTACATCAGGCCCAAACCGTGTAATCTATTAAAAACATCAATTTGATTATATTATTATTTTCATTGGCACAGTAAAAATGATTTTATAGTAACTTACTTGAAGTCCTCTTGATTGTAGACGGCTATAAAAATCATCATCTTCCCCACCCCACCCATAAAAAACATTAGAAAAGCCATTAACTCTTTCAAATTGCTTACGAGTCAATGCTATTGCTCCTCCAAATAGACCAGTATAAGGTAAATTATACCGGAACGTATTTACACTGGAACTCATATGCCTTGGCATTTTAGTGCAAGCATAGATATTATTAAGATTCTGTGGTATCAAATCTATATCTTGAAATATGAAACAATGAAAATCATTGATTTTAGTTGCCTCCGCATATCCGACATTAAACAATTTGGCACGATTAAATTCTCGCATAGGGCTTTGCTCTATTACAAATATTCTGTAATTAAGATTTTGTGCCTGTAAGAAAGGATGTATGTAATTCATAAAGATGGTAAGCTGCCTTTGTCGATTGCGATATGGTAAGATAATAGCAACGTTGAAAAGAGGATAACAATTCAATGGTTTCCATTGTCCTCCAGGAAGGATTCCCAAACGACGAGCTATGGCAACTGGATCTTCTTGAATATAATACCTTGGATATAGTAACTGAGAAGATCGTTCATTACTTATTGGAATGGTACAAGAGTTATCTCTTGGTGGATATGATCTTTCCATTTCATGATTAATATCTTCAGTTTTTATGAATGTATAATGCGAAGCGAATCTCGCCGGATGTAAACAATAACACAAAATTAAAATTGTAGTTACGATATAAAATAGACCACGTGCGTAGTTGGAGAGAAACGCAACGAACAATTTAAAAATGTTTATAAAAATTCTCATTTTAACCTCACTTTAAAATGTCAATCAGAACAGTCACTTATGGCTTCCTCTAAGATCGACACTACTTTTACAAAATTTTAATAATATATATTCTCTTATAAAAAACTTCGATGCGAAGGGTTCTAATTGATTATATTTATGATAACTGAAAACTTAATTTTAATGAATCAAACATAGGGTGCAGACGACAGTAACAGATACGCAAAATGCGCATGCGTATAGTTTACATTTAAATTATAAAGGGCTAACATATGTAAGATAATATACCTACTAAGATAATATATGTAATAAGATAATATATAAGATAATAATGTGAAATAATAGATTTTTTTCATATAGAAATTGTTTTTTTATATAAAATATAATATAAAATATAAAAGGAGAATAGACAATTTAATATTTTTATAATCATTTATTTAAAATTAAATCCGTTTATTTCTCGAACAAATCTTATGATTTGAATACTCTAAAAACGTTATATGTATCCACATAAATAAACTTTCATATTTTAACAATTTTTGTTTGTACGATAAGAAATCTTTATATTACATTAATATATACATTCGTCAATGAACTGATATTGCACGTGCCATTTCATTCGATTTAGATTCAATTTTAGGAATATTTAAATGATGAAATACGTCCAGCGTATCTCGCACAAACTGGTCCATCATTGCTTTTTTATGCTTTGGTGTTGGTGCTAATCTTAACTTCTCTTCACCTTTTGGAACTGTAGGATAATTTATAGCTTGAACATAATGTCCTTTCTCTCGTATTAGCATATCAGCTATTTGAGTACATAATAATGGGTCACCTATCTGTAAAATAAAAATTAAATAATCTTAGAAAAATATCTATATGTGTTATATGATAGAGTATATTAATAAAATTACTTTTAATGGAATAATATGAGAAGGAGAAGGTTCTAATGGAAGTCCAGCAGCAGTAAGAATAGATTTCATATAAGCCACATTTCTTTGATGACTAGCTCTTAAAGATCTTCCTTCATCCGATGCCAAAATTTCAACAGATGTTAAAGCTCCATATAAAACAGTTGGTGGCAAAGAAGTTGTGAAAATAAATCCTGCTGCATAGCTTCTAATCATATCAATAAGTTTGGAAGAACCAACAATATAGCCACCTACATTACCAAAAGCCTTTCCGAGAGTACCAGATATAATATCCATTTTATCAAGAACCCAATCTCTTTCTCCAATGCCAGCACCAGAATATCCATATAAGCCCACTGCATGAACTTCGTCCACGAATGTTAATGCACCATATTTATGTGCAACGTCACATAATTGTTCCAAAGGACAAATGTCACCTGTCATTGAATGTACTGTTTCAAATGCTACAATTTTTGGTATACTTCTATCTACTTTAGATAGAAGCTCTTCCAGATGCTTAACATCATTGTGTCTAAAAATGTGTTTAGGCACACCACTATTACGTATACCATGTATCATAGAAGCATGATTACCAGCATCAGAAAATATATGACAATTTGGTAAAAGCTTAGCCAATGTGTATAATGTCGAATCATTAGCTACAAAACATGAAGTAAATAATAATCCAGCTTCTTTTCGATGCAGAGCAGCGAGTCTTTTCTCCAGCATTTCATGACCCATAGAATTTCCAGATATATTGCGAGTACCACCTGCACCTGCACCGAATTTATCCAAGGCCTCTCGAACAGAATTAATAACATTAGGATGACGAGACATGCCCAAATAATCATTAGAACACCACACAGTGATAGGTTTCTCTCCCCAGGAATACTCTACTGCAGCTGGGAATTGCTCAGCTAAACGATTGACTTTTTTAAAGACTCTATACGAATGATCCTTTTTTTTTTTTATAATTTGTTCATGGAAAAACTGTTGATAAGGAAAGTGAATTTCCTCTTTAGTTTTCTCTTTAGCAATAAGATCAATAACATCCTCCTCCATTGTCAGGCTAGCTTCTTTTATTGCATCTGGTTCTTTAGAAAGAAACGGACAATGATTTTCTATAGGTTCATGTGGAATTTGTGCTTCAGTCGTGTCTTCTACCAATGTACTAGACAAGCGAGACATTACTGGGCAATGTTGACGATAATTCATTAATACAGATGTCCCATAGTTACGTACATAATTGGCAGATAAGCGAGTTAAAAATGGACAGGGCATATTTCTCGTTTGTGCTGAAACAAATCAACTTTCATACAATCCATAAAACCAGAAAATTTTTATATAACTATATAAATTTATGAAGATAATAATTGTGACTATGAACTAAGTTAAAAAAAATTATTTCATACGTGCGTGTCACCAACGCGGTAACGATACATTATTATGTCACTAGATATACTGATAAGTTTCAATATTTCCGTCAGATTAAAAATATTCAAACGTACATAACAAAGCACGATTATGTCATCAGATATGTTAATAAGATTTCGTCATATTGAAAATATCCATATGTGCGATAGCGAAACTAATGAAAAATTTTTTTTATGGAAAGGTTTTTTACGGATTGTGATTAAATAGATACGAGGATAACTGGAAGGGAATAAGAGAAAGTTATCGGATGTAATGACGCAGCATATATATTTTGACATAAAAGCAGTCATTATTCTTACCTTTTGCGGTATTTACGATGTGAATAGAACTTCTGTATCGAACGCACTTTCGTGTCAACTGAAATAAGATTCCAATAAGAAATGAATGTCGTTTAAATATGTCGATGAATTAAAATGAGAGCATGATTTGTGGCTGAAGGCCAAATGATTCGAAAGTAAAGGGGACACAAGAAACGTGTTTTGACAATCGTACACGAACAGCTGGTAGGTAACTGACTTGACTCATGTTCCTACTTCCGATAGACTGAAGTTGTTTTACTATCATGAATACAAACATCGAATTTTATTCAAAAAATGTACAGAAAATAATTCTTTATTTCCTTTCTCTAATTCTACTCGAGATCTCGTTAATTTTGAAATAGTTCTTTATTCATTAGTATATATGTACATTTGCCTCTTCTATATTATCTTTTGCGTTAAAAATCAATTAAAATGTATTTAACCTTTTTTATTAAAGAATTTAACAATTAAGAGCTAATTAAGAATTTAATATTTTCCGCAAAGAGAAATGTTAAAGTATCTATGTTAAAGCTTATTCAAGATATATATTTGAAAAATTATTTAAAAGATCAAAATACTTAATACTTAATATCAAAATGTACAAAAATACTTAAATAATCATAATAATAAATTCTTATTAAATACTTAAATATTTATATCAATCACTTATATTAGCATATACAGTCATACATCTTTTCTTATCGATCTTCGATTTCACGAGTAATCGTAGTTTTTACTGCATTATCGATAATCGTCTAATAATAATAATTGTTTGATATGGTTCTATTCTTTATATTTTAAATCCAACATATACACATACATCTCTTTTCAAATTAAAATATTTATAAATATTCAGTTCTCAATTACAATTTTGCCTAAAAAATATAAAAAATATAAAAATGCTTACCACGGAATAAAGGAGAAAGAAGTTGCCGTTATTTGTCATATTGTGAAATGTATATATATATATATATATATAAGCTTGTAAATTTGTGGAAACAAATTGATATTATATTTCAATTTTTTTCCTTTTGATTTTCTTTCGCAAGAAAACACGACACTTCACAAATAAGTAAATTCACAAGAACTGAAGTTTAAGAGACACAAACCATCTGGTGGCGTATTATGTTATGATTTTCCTCTTTTATGCGAACTCATTCTTATCGTTTAAATCGGGGATCTTATCCAATCGTCATTTATAATGACCTTTTCGTATTGGTGGTTAACGCGATTCACTTTATTATATATTCACAACTTCATTCCGTGCGTCATTGTCTGTTACGTATACATAAGAAACACAAGTGATAAATTTGTATTAGCATTCTAATCGTTAAACAAAAAGCTGTTTTTCAAGGTTTTCTACATATTTCTTTCTTTGTTTATAAGGAAACAAAATCTTAAAAATTTTTCAAAATATTCAATAAACTCATGAAATAATCGTAATATAATCATCGATATTTTTGCGTATTTCCGAGTAGTCCTTGACTGCGAATTTACGATTGAGTTTTATTCAAATTTATGTCTATCGTGACTCTTGATGCTCTTCTTCATGACCGATTATTAATATTATATGCGTCAATTTTCTTATTTACAATTCGCTGATCAATTTGATAAAAAGTTTTATTTGAGCTTAATTGCGTGTGTCATATTGTGAAGAAATTTAATATCGAAACATTTTTTCAAGAAATTTTATGAAATATAGTTCCCTGTAACTGGATATAAATAAACTTCTTTCAATCTAGATAATTTCAATAAAGATAATTTTTAATACAATTGGTATTGCATGAAAAACACCGCATATACCAATGTTATTATTTTTAATTTATTTTTTAACTTTACTTGTCGAACTTTTGTTATTCGAATTAAAGTACTATTACTTCCTATGTTTTTTTATTCTCTCTTGTTTATAATTATTTTATATAATTTAAAAATTTTTTGAATGTTCTCTGGTATCAAGACTTAGTTTCAAGACTCTTTTACTATACATTGATAAAGTAGTTTTTTTTTACCACCAAAGAAATACCAACCGATAACATAATACTCTTCGTTATCTACAATTGAACTTTTTTATAAAAATTTTATTGATCACACGAATACTATTTATGTCATTATCAATTTGTTTTCGTTATAGATTAACATAAATAATTCTAAGATAAACAAAATTGTTAATTAAATGTATTATCTTTTTATATAATTTCTAAACAGAAAAAATAAATCGTAACAGAAATAAATATTTACAAACGAGATACTGAATAATGTTCGAGAATAGCTATGGTCTATCCCATAAATGGTTAATTGGGGATTAACACGTACAATTATAAAAAAGAAAGTATTAGATATTCTAGTCGTAATTCACGCTTTCTTTATAAAAAATTGTACTTTCGAAATATATCATAAAATGTGTTTCGTTTGTGGAGGACCGACTTTGTTAAAGTTAGATAAAATAATTTAATTTTTATTGATATAAAATAAATAAACCTTAAGGATATATACAAATATTGTTTATATATAATATAAAACAAATGACTATAGAATATTAGTGATTATAAAGATATATAAGATTATAAAGCAGATGCGAGATGACTATAAAACAAATGACTAGAGTATTAGTGATTATAAAGATGTATAAGATTATAAAACAGATGCGAGATGACTATAAAACAAAGGAATACAGAAACATTAAAAACAAAGTTAAATTCTTTTGGATAATTTGATTATTTTGTTTGCTTTTTTTTATTTAATTTTGTTAGGAACAAAGGTGTACAAATATTATTAACAATAACAAATAAAATCAGGAACTGTAATAAATTTATCATAAAAAACTACTTAGAAAGACAACCATTGAAATTCAATACAGTACCTAATTTTACTCGTCATCATCCATAACGATTGGTCATAAATAATGTTATATTAGCATTGTATTAGCGATATGTATACATATTATATAAAGCCATAAAAGAAAAGTAGGCGATAATACAGACATTGGTACATTCTATAAGATAAATACAAGGAAATGTTCAACATCAATGATTATTGATGGCCCTTAGAAGGACCAGTTCAAGAGATTTAATGAAACATTTATTTAGAGCTCGTATATTTGGTTACTGCTTTAGTACCTTCACTAACAGCGTGCTTGGCAAGCTCACCAGGTAGTAACAAACGTACTGCAGTTTGAATTTCTCGAGAAGTAATTGTTGAACGTTTGTTGTAATGAGCTAATCTTGACGCTTCTGCGGCAATTCGCTCAAAAACATCATTGACGAAGCTGTTCATGATGCTCATAGCTTTACTGGAGATTCCAGTATCCGGATGTACTTGCTTGAGTACTTTATAAATGTAAATGGCGTAGCTTTCCTTCCTCTTACGCTTCTTCTTTTTATCAGCTTTATTAATATTCTTTTGAGCCTTGCCAGCTTTCTTCACGGCTTTTCCACTCGCTTTCGGAGGCATGATGAGCTAGATAATCTTTTACTGGCGAAATTGGTTCACTTCCACTTATATTTTAATGATTAATATTCCGCGCAAGAATTTGACTTTTATTATATAATGTTCCGTGACTCTATCTTTTGCCAATAGGAGCACTGTAGAAGCACAAAAATCTATCGATCGATTCTATTGGTTCGTTCCCAAGTGCAAAGACCTGTATAAAGACGATAACGCTGCAACTTCTCGTTATTTCTCAAACAAAGCCTAGAGCTTATTACGGTTTTATCAGTTTACATTTTCGGAAAGTTGCAATGTCTGGACGTGGAAAAGGCGGCAAAGTGAAGGTGAAGGCAAAGTCACGATCAAATAGAGCAGGATTACAATTTCCAGTTGGCCGTATCCATCGGCTTTTAAGGAAGGGTAATTATGCCGAACGCATTGGAGCCGGAGCACCAGTTTATCTGGCAGCAGTGATGGAATATCTGGCTGCTGAAGTACTCGAGTTAGCCGGAAATGCTGCTCGTGATAATAAAAAAACTAGAATTATTCCGAGACATTTGCAACTTGCGATCCGAAATGACGAAGAATTAAATAAACTGTTATCTGGCGTAACTATTGCTCAAGGCGGTGTCCTACCGAATATACAGGCTGTTTTGCTTCCAAAGAAAACAGAGAAGAAAGTATAATTAAAAATTTGCAAATAGAAAATGGTTCTTCTTAGGGCCACCAGATTAGTTATTCTTTAAGGTGTTATCTCTTTGTTATTATGTAATTAATATCTCGATGTAAAAAACTTTACGTTCCAAATATATACAAATTTCATTCTCTGTACTTGAAAATAGTTCATCTTCCTTGTAGATTCCAAAAATTCTAAACAATGGTAGTAAGTAATTTATTATTCTAAATGAAGTACATTAAATAAAAATTGATTCATTATAATATCTGTTAATATATAAATATGTAAATTTTATAAATCTAGGTTCATATTTCACAAAAAATATGTATAAAAATTATTATGATATGTTGCAACGTTGTAATGAAAAAATATATAGCAGATGTACTTAAGGATATGGCAACAACGTAAGAAGCACATTGTCCACCTTAAGGCGCATTTCATGATATCCAAGTTGATATCTATCTTCATGTTTACTTCTCAATCAAGATAAACTTAATTTTGAAAAATTCCTTTCCAAATTCATAATCATTTAAAATTTATATATTATGATTAATCGTGATTAGTAGAAATGTTATCATTGATGCATAAAAAACAGATTTTTTATATGACAAAATCAGTTTATATCGAACAAATTAAATTGTTGCTTACTTCTTTTAAAGATAAATCTACATTCGATGTTATCTACTATTTTAAATTAATAAGAAAATAGAACTAGTCGATTGAACTTAATCCATGAATGAACGAATCACAGGTAGCAGTATAATGATATAACTATAATTCATGATATTCCATACAATAAATTAATTATTTTACTATGACGGTTAGTTCGAATGAATGGCAAATATTAACGAAAAGGAATTAATATCGATATAACATAAAATTAAACAATACAAAATCTATAGTTTTATATATTATTTTGAAAAATTAATACGTCTTATTTCACAACAGAGATGTTAAAAAGTATGTGTTTGCGCTACCATATCACAGTGGCTCAAATTTGTTGATCATAAATAATTAAATCAGACGAAATATTTAAAAAAATGTTAAAACCAGTTAAGTTTTTGAATTGCACAATCAAGCATTACAATTATGTATAAAATAAAGAACTATTGGGGAATCTCTTGTTCGACCATTTCCGTAAACTAATCTAATAGATACAATAGACACAATAGATATTTGTTTATTGATTAGCCGATAAGATTGGAGTAAACAAATGCTTATGTCAATGAGTTCTTTGAATAATTGAAAATGAGCATTATGATTCTTTTAATACTGTGAAGTAATTGAAATAAATATTCATTTCATTTATAAAATTTTTTTTGATTTACAATCGTATTCCCGAGAATATGACATTACCATAATTTTTGCAGTTATCTCAGATTAACAATTACTATTATTTTATTATATATTACATAAATATTTTAATTTCTGTTTTTCATTATTGTATTATTTACAATTAATACATCATTTAATAAAATTACTAATATAATATACGAACAACTTTTCCCGCGCAAAAAGTTGAACCCCCTCTACTAATTCCCCCACTATTGAATCTTTGTCCAATCAATGATCAGTATAAGTATCCTACAGTATATATAAATAACGGGTTGTAACTAAGAAGTTATTGGTTTCTCAACTGTTGATCGCGTAATTTACGGTGAATCTTGAAAAATGGCGCGTACTAAACAAACTGCGCGAAAATCGACTGGTGGAAAGGCTCCTCGGAAGCAATTGGCTACCAAGGCAGCTCGAAAAAGTGCGCCTGCAACTGGTGGAGTAAAGAAACCTCATCGTTATAGGCCTGGCACTGTTGCTCTTCGTGAAATTCGTCGTTATCAGAAAAGTACTGAATTACTTATCCGAAAATTACCGTTCCAACGTCTCGTACGTGAAATTGCTCAAGATTTCAAAACCGATTTACGTTTCCAAAGTTCAGCTGTGATGGCTCTTCAAGAAGCTAGTGAAGCATACTTGGTTGGATTATTCGAAGATACTAATCTCTGTGCTATTCACGCAAAACGTGTTACTATCATGCCCAAAGATATTCAATTAGCTCGACGAATTAGAGGAGAAAGAGCTTAATTTCATGAGTATTTCAAATACTAAAAATCGGCCCTTTTCAGGGCCAACACTTTATTTACGATAGGCTTATTCCGATTCATAAATAAGATTTATAACCATATGTTGAAATTTAATTACTTTTCAGATTATATTTGAAAAAATATTGAGCTAATTTTTCAAAAATTAGTTACGAAGAAATTAAATGAAATGATCTTAATCTATCTTGTTATATCTTGATCTTAGTTATATTATGACATAAGTCTCTTTTTAGCGTTCTTTATATTGGTAGAATTATTTCCTGCTTTTTGACTTCATACAGTCTTCAATTTAATCAACAATTAGAATACTCTGATGAATTTGCTTGATTCCGCCGATTCTAAATCGATTAGAGAACTAATGAATAAATACTATTCAAAGATGAGTCTTGAAAGTCGAAAAGAAAATTAAATTCTCTTATTTTTCTTCGATATATGAAATACTCAATGCGAAGAACCGCTATCTTTCTGTTTCTTTCTTTTTTTTTGGGGGAAAATTTTCAATGATAGAAATAAAATACGCTTCGTTTTCAATATAAGTGTATGCTAGGGAGAAATTTCTACCAAATAAAGAACATCAAGTATTTCCGAAGCTCGACCTTCGAACACTCAACTGGCGGGAAACTCTAATCATAACTCGATATCTGTAAAAAAGTACACCGGCGAACAGCATTATTACGAGCTTTTTTCACTCGAACTACAAATTTTTTCTGTAAGATTCTATACGAATAAAATGTTAATCCTAAAATAAATCAATCTATTGATGATGCCTAGAATCTATATATATGTATATATTAGTAATATTTATTCACCATTTTCATAAAGCAATGCTGATTTTAAAAGAATATTTATATCTTCTCAAATAGAAAATAAAAAAATCGAATAATCGTACCGTGTCTCATTTCAAATAACCGATTATTTTAAACGATATTTCTTTATACATTGGCCAATAAAGGTCAGTTATCTATAAATATAAAAAATAAAATTCGAATATATTTATAAAATATATTATCGTTTAGATTGAGATATTGATTCAATCGATAAAGTATATTTGTGTAGACAAATTTTTGAGGTCGCTTAAAATTGTAATATTGGATTATCTACATATCCGTTGAAATCGAAACGAAATGATTCCTTAAGAATAACCAAATTTGGTGGCCCTAAAAAGGGCCGTTCTAGTTTGCAAATTTTTCATTACGTTTTCTTTTCCGTTTTCTTTGGAAGCAAAACAGCCTGTATGTTCGGTAAGACACCGCCCTGAGCAATAGTTACGCCAGATAACAGTTTATTTAATTCTTCGTCATTTCGGATCGCAAGTTGCAAATGTCTCGGAATAATTCTAGTTTTTTTATTATCACGAGCAGCATTTCCGGCCAACTCTAATACTTCAGCAGCTAAATATTCCATCACTGCTGCCAAATAAACTGGCGCTCCGGCTCCAACGCGTTCTGCATAATTACCTTTCCTTAAAAGCCGATGGATACGGCCAACTGGAAATTGTAATCCTGCTCTATTTGACCGTGACTTTGCCTTCCCCTTTACTTTACCACCTTTCCCACGTCCAGACATTGTAACTTTTCGAAAATATAAACTAATAAAACCGTAACAAAGCTTTAAGTTTTGTTTGAGAAATAAGGATGAGTAACCGCCATATTTCATTTATATAGTTTTTCATACTTCGGCACGAACCAATAGAATTGCTGGAAAGGTTCTTGGGCTGCTACAGCGCTCCTATTGGCAGAGGGCGGAATTACTATAGACTACATAGTAGGAAATAAACCCTGCGATGGGTTATTATTCACTAAACTGTACGAGCTATCGTATCGTACGTGATATCGAATCTTGCGATTAGTAAAGGTCTGTTCTCATTATGCCGCCTAAAGCTAGTGGTAAGGCTGTTAAAAAAGCTGGTAAAGCTCAAAAGAATATCAGTAAATCTGATAAAAAGAAGAAGCGTAAGAGGAAGGAAAGTTACGCTATTTACATCTACAAAGTACTCAAACAAGTACATCCGGATACTGGAATCTCCAGTAAAGCTATGAGCATTATGAACAGTTTCGTCAACGATGTTTTTGAACGAATTGCCGCGGAAGCATCGAGATTAGCTCATTACAATAAACGTTCGACCATCACTTCTCGGGAAATTCAAACTGCAGTACGTTTATTGCTACCTGGTGAACTCGCAAAACACGCTGTTAGCGAGGGTACTAAAGCTGTGACCAAATATACTAGCTCAAAATAAATGATTAATATGGTGGAATTGTAAACCGGCCCTTTTTAGGGCCACCAATAATTTTTTACGTTAAACATGTTCTTGTTTGAAAATATCTTCATTTTTAATTACGTTTCCTCTATAACTACATATCATTACAACTTGGTATATATATTATATCTCGTTTCAAACAGTATGACCATATATTAATAATGTATTTGGTTCTCGTGAATAAATTTTCGAAAGTTTAATTTTATGAAGATGTATTGCATATTTCATATGATAATAATGCAATATTTTATAGTGATACTGCTATCAAGAAACTAATATCGTGATGTTTATTTAATAAAAATCAATGTTTAGAAAATATCAAATGTAAAGATTATAAATACGAATTCAACAAGCATTTATAAACATATTTTTGCATTTGTATTTCATGGAATCATGGCTTGCAATTTAACAAATTATTTAATCCCTGTTATATGCACTAAATTTTCTTGTAAATCTGATAATCAAATGAATCATTCATTCAATTGTTATTTTTGAAATTGTAATTATATGAAGTGTACTGTCTTTCGACAATCATACGATTATTTGACGTTATAATAGCAATTACGCAGTTTACTAAACTTTAATGCATCTTAACTTGATAAAATATCAAAGGAAAGATATATTGCAAATGTTTGTTGAATTCATATTGATATTTTTTACACTTTTTGTTAAACTAAAAATATCAATTTCCCCTAATAAAAATTGTTGATTTCTATATTTTTTAAATACCCTTTATAAAATAAGTACAATAAATCTTACATCTCTTTCTCCATTTATTTTTGTTTTCTTAAATTATTTCTAAGTAGCTTTCTATCGGCAGAAAATGAATTATGAAAATTAAATCAGTTTATCTTAATTTAACAAAGTTGTTCCTGCAGTAATTCCTTAAGAAATTATATCTATATATTCAAAGTATTTCATTTTCTATAATGAAAAAATAACTTTTTATATATATATATACAATGAAGACAAAAAGGGCATGAATAAATACTATACATATTAATTAAAGCAAATATAATTAATGTGCCTTTATAGTAAAGATAATTAAATTTTTAAGATAGACAATAAAGTAAATATGAAGTATACTAAACAAATATACTAATAGCATGTGTAATGTATCAAAGTTCCAATTCGTCAAAGAAAATGTTGTGGCCCTGAAAAGGGCCGTTTTTATGATCAGAAGACAATTGAAGGATCTACACCTATGGCAGTTTTTAACCTCCAAATCCATAGAGAGTGCGTCCTTGACGCTTCAGAGCGTAAACAACGTCCATGGCTGTCACAGTCTTTCTCTTAGCGTGTTCGGTATACGTGACTGCATCACGAATAACGTTTTCCAGAAAAACTTTTAATACGCCACGAGTTTCTTCGTAAATCAATCCAGATATACGTTTCACACCACCTCGACGAGCCAAACGACGAATCGCAGGTTTAGTGATACCTTGGATATTATCGCGAAGAACTTTCCTGTGACGCTTCGCACCTCCCTTTCCCAATCCTTTTCCTCCTTTTCCTCGACCAGTCATTGTGAAACTTTATATAATCAAAACAAATCACAAGAGAACTTCCAACTATCACAATAGTCTTAGGAATGACCACCAATACTTGAGGCGTTGTATTTATACTTTAGAACTAATCTTTTCCCCCACCAAACGCAACGCACCAATCGGAGAGCCTAGGGACGTAACTAGAATTTTACATTGGTATTAACATTCCCTTCGTGCAGTTTGTTTTTTTGAAAAAATATTTCACCAAGTTATTTCTCCTTAATAAAATCGTAAAAAATTATCTATCCAATAATCTAAATCAAATAAAATTTCAATAAATGTACATCCTGCAATATTTCGTTTTTTAATATTATTATAAATCTACAAACTAATTTAATAAATTTTATAAAAATATTAATTATATGAAGAATATGCATTTAAAACTATTTATTATATCCGATATATTATCTATTTGCTTTTAGTTTAATCATGTATATGTTTATTATTGATTATTACAATAAATAAATTTGGTTATTTGCTTATATATTTTAAATCTAGTAAATAGGTAAATCAAAGAGCTTTAAATAAATCAGAATTTCGTCAAATATATCATTAGAATTATACAAAGAAAAAACATTCATAAATGATAACTTAATTGCGAAAGCTGTCAATCATACATGAAGATTAATTGACGCTCTATATCAAATCGAAGAAAAACATTGAACAACGAAAATACCCTGCAGAATATGTAGCAAAACTTAAAATAACTAAACTTTTGCTTTTGTAACAAAACTAAAGTAACTATGTGAATATAAAAATATATTAAAAAACGTGAATTTACATGCAAACGTTAATATTAATATACTCAATAGAATAGCATTTTTTTCTACTATACTTAACATTAGATGAAAAAAAAATGCATTTTGTAAAGTTGCAAAACGATATTTTATGGAAGATTTTATTGATGCTCCTGAAAAAAACTATTCCGTATACATTTTCTTCTTGCAAAAACACACCAATCATAGTCTTGGTTAAATATACCAATCATGAGCTATAAACTTACATCGCTTCTTATTGGTTAAAAAAATGAATATTCTTCTTTTTCTAACATGGTAATATTATAAATATATGATAATCTAATTGAAAGATTGTGTTATTTAGTGATATAGGATTTGTTTTAATAATCTTTGGGATAAGACAGATATTGATAAATTTATTTGTTAAAAAAGAAAAATAATACAAGTCGAATCAGAAGTTATCAGATATTTATAATTCTGTTAAATAACCAGTCTTCGATTTAAATAACCTATGATTTATGCATTAGTACTATCAAATTTTTGAAAACTATACAGATTGTGCATAAAAACTTTAACTTAGATTTATACATGATAAAAGTATTTAATCTATAGGATTAAACATTTACATTGCACGTATATAATGCTATATAAGTAGGCTTTTATGTAACTTAAGTTGACCAAGTGTCATTTCTATTTATTAATAATTTACAATAGTTTTTATTTTACTATCACTTGACAGTATTTGATATTATAAAGTAAAACAACAATAGGCTGACTTCTTCGATAATACATTATGTCAATATTTGATAAATTATGTCTAGTTAATTTTTACTATGTATTTATTAATTGGTTCTGTTGTTATAGGTAACTAATACAGTTTCTTTTTCAGAATATTCTCATGTTCACGCCTAAATATAATCCTTGAAGTTTTATTTTTTAGTATTTATAATTTATTTAGACTACTATTTATAATGTTAAATCAGATAGTTAAATCAGTTATTATCTATGTATTGTAAACATAATATATATTTTATAAATATGAATTTGATTCATAAAGTTGTTATATATGGCTTGTATTTCTTAGCAAAAAACAAACATTTCTAATCTCATGATATTTAATCAGAAAGATATATTATCAGAACTCTCATTTGATACATCTGAAAATACATTTGCAAAAAATTTTTCATTATATTTGTTAAAATCGATACAAATTTTCACTCATTTTCAAAATGTTATCAAGGAAGTTTGTAAAGGGAATATTTATGTTAGTAATAAATCTTATATGTGAATCAGAGTAAGCCTATCATAAATAAAATGTTGGCCCTAAAAAGGGCCGATTTTTAGTATTTGAAACCTCATGAAATTAAGCTCTTTCTCCTCTAATTCGTCGAGCTAATTGAATATCTTTGGGCATGATAGTAACACGTTTTGCGTGAATAGCACAGAGATTAGTATCTTCGAATAATCCAACCAAGTATGCTTCACTAGCTTCTTGAAGAGCCATCACAGCTGAACTTTGGAAACGTAAATCGGTTTTGAAATCTTGAGCAATTTCACGTACGAGACGTTGGAACGGTAATTTACGGATAAGTAATTCAGTACTTTTCTGATAACGACGAATTTCACGAAGAGCAACAGTGCCAGGCCTATAACGATGAGGTTTCTTTACTCCACCAGTTGCAGGCGCACTTTTTCGAGCTGCTTTGGTAGCCAATTGCTTCCGAGGAGCCTTTCCACCAGTCGATTTCCGCGCCGTTTGCTTAGTACGCGCCATTTTTTAATATTGACCGTATATAACTAATTGAACGAAATAGCAGAATAATTTCGAACTGCGATCCGCTGTGTATATATACTGTAAGGGAGTACTCATCCTGATCGTTGATTGGCCAAAAGTTCAGCAGTGGGGGGAGGAGAGGGGACTTTTACGCGGTAAAAGCTAGTTGTATGTATGATTACTACTAGATGGCGTATTAAGACAATATTCTTCTGTGTATATTCAAAAATTCAATTTCTTTTTCTTTTTCTTACAGTTTGGAATCTCTAAAATAAATCTCTAAAATATTAAAGTGAAATTCATAATACTGCTAAAATTATACAGGTTTAGAGCCTACAGCATCGTAGATAATCATTCTTTAGGTCCTTTTTTCCCTAGAATAAGTCCCTTTGGACTTATTCTTTGTCCTTTTACTAGAATACTTTTTAACGTGCGTTTCCACGTAAGTTAGTACCAGAAAATAGAAAGTTTTGTGGAAATTAATATAGTTTCGAAGCTAGACACTGAATATGCTAGTACATCAGCAAAAAAAATTGAAAGATAGTAGAAATGATAAATTTCGTACAAGCAAAGAACACAACTATGGAATTCTTAACTTTATTCGATTTTCTTTGCTATCAATGTATTTTTATGACGAATGCATGAGCAATCATCAACTAGAATGCACAAACATCTTCAGTTGACAAAATAGAAAATGGATGTAGCAAAAGTAATGTTTTTGCAGAGAACATATTTTACAAGACTTCTTCGAAAATTGAGGAAGGTTTTCTTTATAGTTCTGTTATAGCTGATTATTTCAAGTTATTGAAATTAGTCGTTATCTATCATAACTTCAATCGTACTAGTTGTAACAACATGGAAAACTTTAAATGAATATTTCTTGAAACATTTTTTAAATTGAGTGCATATTTTTCTTAGAAACTATTGGATCAATTGATCTGTAATTTTACACATATCGAGTAAATGTTTACTTATAGCCAAAACTAGATAACTGTACAAATCTTTGATTTTTTTATTTTACCAAATAGGATGGCCACAACAACGAATTTATTACCATGTCGTAAAACGTAATACCTAAACCGTAAGAAAATTCACCAATCAGAATCGATTATTCCCCTGTTGCAAGACGTAAATCGTAGCAGTGATAAATTTACAAGAATAAATCTTGCGGCTTACATCTGACCAATCACATGTCTTCTTGCATATATAAATTTGTTATCCCAAATTTTATGAACGCGACTTATATGTCCCTATACATTGCGATTGAAATTATCCAGATCGTTCTGTTTTATGTTTTAATGAAATAAATACATAAATACAAAAAAAAAGAAGATGTAGTACTTAATACGTAAAAATTGTATTTTCGCACAATTTCTTCAATAATGACTATGATTGGGCAAATAATTCCAAGGTTATGCGGAAAAAGATCAATATATCGATCTTTTTGTCTGCTTGTCTGCTGCTCAAGGTAAAACGTGATGGAATATTCTCTGTCCAACGTGTACAGATTTGCTGTGCTCTCACTCTTGCTGTTTTCGTCGATACCAGTGACACTCATTCTACGATTAGTTCTATACTGGCTCATAAATCGTCGAATATAATGAGGGTAAATAGGAAGTTGAAAACTCTGATATGGCCAGCAACAAAGTGATTAATCCTCAGTCTAGAAACTTTATATTTTAATTTTAGAAGAAATTTTCGCACGAACTCGAAAAGAGCATGAAGTTATTCAATAAGCAACTTTTCCAAACATTTACATTAGCTAGTGTTAAAGACCGTCCCCGATCATATCATTTTTGACAAACTTTTTTTTTATCAAAATGGAATATTTTTAAAGCATTAGTGATTGATAAAATTAATAAAATAATATTAAAAAATTGACGTTTAGATGCAAAGAGTGTACATATACTCTATATGTGTATATATATTATAAATTCCAAGTATTACATAACACTGAGTATATACTTTATACATTTATTTTTACAAGAAGTAATAATTTTATTTGTTTGATATAAAATGTTTGATATAAAGGTTCTACAAAAAAACCTTATGAATTAATAATAATCATTTTATTAATCATTCTATTTAGTACAATATATAATTTTTAAATAATTATAAACTTGGAAATAATAATTTTCCGACAAATAAACATGAAGGTAGTATCGACTATATGTCCTCGATGCAACTTACGATGACCAGCTGCATTTCATACACTGTTGCCAAATCCTTACGTGGATTTGTTACACATTCTTTCATTACAACGTTGCCACATCTCATGCTTGCTTGTGTACATTTTCCGTGAGATACTAACGCAACTTAGAAAAAATTATTCGCATATTTATCTTAAAGAAATGTTAAAATAAATTTGCTTTAGTTTAATGTACTTAATTTTGAATAATAAACAATTTAATACTATTAATGTTTTAAAATTCTTCTAAAAATAAAATAAACTATTTTAAAATATAAGAAATAATATTTGTACGTATTCAGAAGATATATTTTTATTTAAAACAAATTATTATTAACGCAATCCACACGAAATAATTCCTTAAGAAAATACCAATCTGGTGGCCCTAAAAAGGGCCGTTTTAGTTTACAAATTTTTAATTATGTTTTCTTTTCTGTCTTCTTTGGAAGCAAAACAGCTTGTATGTTTGGCAAGACACCGCCCTGAGCAATAGTCACGCCAGACAATAATTTATTTAATTCTTCGTCATTTCGAATTGCCAATTGTAAATGTCTCGGAATAATTCTTGTCTTTTTGTTATCACGAGCAGCATTTCCGGCCAACTCGAGAACTTCAGCAGCTAAATATTCCATCACTGCTGCCAAATAAACTGGCGCTCCGGCTCCAACGCGTTCTGCATAATTACCTTTCCTTAAAAGACGATGGATACGACCAACTGGAAATTGTAATCCAGCTCTATTTGACCGTGACTTCGTCTTTCCCTTCACTTTACCGCCTTTTCCACGTCCAGACATATCAAAGCTTTTTAAAAATATAAATTTACTTAATCGGAACGAGCACTATTGAGCTCTATTTTAGAAGTAACAACGCGTAGCAGCGTGTAGTATTTATACTGTTCCTTGTATGTTGGAAGTGACCAATAGAATTACCTCAGAGATTCTTAAGCTTCTATTGGCTGAAGACAGAATCACGATCCGCTAATAATGAGAATTGTTCAAATATATATATATTTTTTTATTATTTATTTATTTTTTATCGTATGTCATGATATGTACATTTAATTCCAATTTTCAAATTGAATTACTATTTCATCGAATTATTACATACATCACATACATGCTGTTCGTAAAAAATAGTACTTTACAAAGAAATTTGTTTGATTCTTATAATTGCAAAGAAATAAAAACTAATGAATTTTTTTAAAGCCAGGGAAAAATAAATAAACTAAATGTAAGTAAAATGCTGCTGTAATAAATATGACGATTGAATTCTATATCGTATATGTAGTACCCAACATTGAGTTTTTTTTTACCTTCTTCAATAATTTAAAACTGTTTTGTGGTCAATGTTTAATTCCTTAGCAACATCATAACTTCTAATATGACAAATTATTCATTTTTTCTGTGATTTTATCGAATTTTTCAGTCATTGGCCAACCAAAGTGAGGTGTATCACTTATGAAACTGTGCAAATCAAAAATGCTTGAATCATATTTAAGTCACGTATACTGACATATGGTCCATAAACATCACAAATTTTTGTAGCAACCTATCACATTCCCTTTTTTGTAATAAAATTTTTAAAAATATTGATTTCTTCTTTATTTTCACTTATTTTCAAGACAATAACTTTTAAATGAATAAATGAATATATCATAACCTTGATTAAAATATTCTATTATGTATCACTTTTCAAACACACAATTATCAAATTTGATTAATACTCTGATGTAATTACATATGTTATCTTCCGGGAGAGTAAGAAACTTTTTCTGAATCTTAACATAGATCATACCAAATCTTCCGGGACCATAATAGTCGTTGAAATAACTTCAAATGCTTGATTCGTCCTATTTATACCTGGCAATTAGAATAAACTTATATCCACTTTTTCCCCCACCCAATGCAACACACCAATTGAAGAGCCTAGGAACTTACAAGAATTCTACATTTGGATCAACACTCACTTTATGCAGTCTATTTCTTTGTATATTTCAATTATTTCTCCTTAATAAAATTGTAAAAAATTATCTATCTAATAATCTTCAAATAAAGTTTCAACAAGTGTACATTTTGCAATATTTTGTTTTTTAATATTAATAATAAACTGATTTGGTGAATTTTAATATATAATTAATTAAAAATATTTATTATATGAGGAATAGTATTTAAATGTATTATATCTGCCATATTTGCTTTTAGTTTATTCACATATGCGTTTATCATGCATTCAAATTTTTACACTTACGCTTATAGATCTTCAAATCTGGCAAAAATACTAAATAACAATACATAGCATCGTCCAAAAGTTGAAGCCAAACCTAAAATAAATATGTTAGAATTTTTGTAACAGCTAAAATGTGAATCGAACTAATCCTTGCTTAACTCGAAAGTATACCTGAAACAATCAATAAGATCAGCTCTGATAAAGGTTTTTATCAGGAATACTATTATAAGCTGTTATATATTAACCAATCTATTATGTTACTTTAGCCTGAAGATTATTATAAAATTTGATAACTGATATAATCTTGCTATTAATCGTCAAATTTATGTTTGAGAATTAAACAGTTTATATAGAAGTTTAATGGTATCATGGTAAGGTTATTTTTAACACAATAGTGATAGTATATTACAAAATTTATCGTGCTACAATTATAACATATTTTTGGAAAATATATCAAATACCCATGCATCTATTCAAAACAATGTAAATATCTTATTATACAAAGCCTTTCATTAGAAATATTTTTACCTTAAAGATCTTCATCATTATCATCTGTATCATTTAACAATTGGCGAACCTGATTTTCTGATATTTATCAGAAAAGTCACTATTGTTATTACTGGTATTTTTGGTATTTACACTTATTTCATGTTTTATTATTACATCACATTGGTGTATGAAAATATATCTGCAAAAAATTTATTACAATTAGATTCAAATTTTTAAATTTCCTAAATTTTGTTAAAAAAAAGCCAAGTTTTATTAAACACTTATTGATAAATGTATATTATATGTGAATCAAAGTAAGCTTATCGTAAATAAAATGTTGGCCCTGAAAAGGGCCGATTTTTAGTATTTGAAACCTCATGAAATTAAGCTCTTTCTCCTCTAATTCGTCGAGCTAATTGAATATCTTTGGGCATGATAGTAACACGTTTTGCGTGAATGGCACAGAGATTAGTATCTTCAAATAATCCAACCAAGTATGCTTCACTAGCTTCTTGAAGAGCCATCACAGCTGAACTTTGGAAACGTAAATCGGTTTTGAAATCTTGAGCAATTTCACGTACGAGACGTTGGAACGGTAATTTTCGGATAAGTAATTCAGTACTTTTCTGATAACGACGAATTTCACGAAGAGCAACAGTGCCAGGCCTATAACGATGAGGTTTCTTTACCCCACCAGTTGCAGGCGCACTCTTTCGAGCTGCCTTGGTAGCTAATTGCTTCCGAGGAGCTTTTCCACCAGTCGATTTTCGCGCAGTTTGCTTAGTACGAGCCATTTTCTTAAGATAGACTATGAACACAGCTAAGAGATGGCAAACCAACAACTTGTCTGCTCCGGTCCGCTGTCATATATATATATATACTGTAGAATGTCCGTACTGATCATCGATTGGATAAAGGTTTGGTAGTGGGAGAAATCGAAAGAGATGGTTCGACTTTCTACGCGGGAGAAACTGTTTGTAAATATGATTACTACTAGATGGTGTATTAACTGCAAATAATGCAATAATCAGAGATATAATGTAAAATATGTAATAAAAAATAATAATAACATCTATTCTTATATTGACATCTTACATTGTTTATTACACATATATTTATATTATTATTTATATGTATATTTTTAATTCAATTAAATAATAATATATATTTTTATAACATATTTGCGTAATTGTTAAATTATAAATGTACAATATAAAACGTGGAGATAATTGTATTTTTAGATTAATTGTATTTATAAAACTTCAATAATTTATAACAAAATAATTTATAGAAATAAGCAAATGTATTTTTGAAGAATTAGATTGTTATTATAAAATTATTAAAAACTCTTAATACTTGAAAATAAATTTTGGAGTGGTAAATTTTTAATTAAAATTCTTATAATGCTTCGCACGGTACAATTTTCATTGTTTATAATGTATATGCGTTCTATATATTTTAACATGTTACTAGTTTTGTCATATATATATATTTTTTTTTTCATGTAAAATTCTAAATTATTAATAATAGTATATTTTTTCCGTTAAAGTAGGTGGTATCTCTACGAATAAATTGTTTCCATTAATGAAGTATATCAGCGCACATAAGATATATTAAATATTTTCAATGCATAAGAACACTGATTGCTTTCGTAGGTTAAATGTTATTCTTGCGTTATTTAATAATACCTGTTGGTAATAATGTTCACGTTTCTAACTTTTCTAAGCAAAATTTTATAGTAGATTCGTTGCGAATCTACCGTTGTTAAAAATACATGAACACATCATATAATATTTAACTTAAGATATTCTTACATTACATTCGATGTTTTCAACATCGAAAATTTTTAAATGATTATTATTCATTTTTAGAGACTATTCGGTAGAAAACAACTATTGTCATTAATGTTTATATGAATATCTATAAGTAAGAATAGATAAAAGTACAGACGTGGATGATAAGTTACGCAGTACTAGTACGCAGTTTTATTGTCGTATTTTTAATGGGGATGAGAGGTTATGCGGTGAAAATATCAACTGAAATAGAAAGATTATTCTGTCAAGATATTATTGACATTAAAAATTATACAATTATTACAATAAATAGACTGTATTAAGACTTTATTTGCTGTTAAACAATCTGCAATAGAAAGCACGCTTCTAAATATGAGCATATAAATGAAAGTATGTAACCTATACGTTTAAATGGAAAGAGATATCTGAAAATTTATAAACTTATCTTTCATTTGATATATTTTATCAATTATTTCAATGACTAGTGTCGAAAAAATAAAGAAAGAAACACGGAGGTAAAATTGTTGCTACGTCTTTCTGATCGAAGCGACTGTGCGCCATACTAGGTGAGCCTCTCTTCATGGTCCGCAACTAGAGACGCATACCCGCGGTTTTGGAGCAAGCTTCATATTCGAAGCATTCTCTGTCGTACTCTGTCGGACTATCACAGGCTGTACTATCGTTGTCGAATTTCTTTTTTAATTTGACTTAAAATGGAGGACACGACAAATAATAGTGGAAATACAACAGTTGAAAATAACACCGAGAACGTGAAGCCTACTCCTAAAAAGGCTACTAAAGCGAAAACGAAAGCGCAACGGCCGAAATCCACACATCCTCCAACCTCTGAGATGGTTACTGCTGCCATTAAAGAGTTAAAGGATCGTAAGGGCTCGTCGTTACAAGCTATTAAGAAGTATATCGTTGCTACATATAAAGTTGATGGTGAAAAAGTTACACCGTTTATAAAACGGTATTTAAAAACTGCAGTATCTTCTGGTTCTGTAGTACAAACTAAGGGAAAAGGTGCATCAGGGTCATTTAAACTTTCAACTGTCAAAAGTGGAACCACCAAGTCCAAACCTCAACGATCTCCTAAAGAGAAGAAAGCTACAGATAAATCTGTCGAGAAAAAGAATGCTGTAGCAAATAAACCGGCTAGTAATAGCAAGAAAGCTAAAGCGCCGAAGAAGACTGAAACTGCAAAGAAACCTGCAGATCAAAAGAAACCTAAAGCAGCATCATCTCCTAAAACTGCTGCCAAAGCTGGTGTTAAAACTGCTGCTGCTGCTGCTACTGCCGCTGCTGCAGCTACAGCTGAAAAGAAAACCACGAAAAAGACGACCCAAGCGAAAACAATATCAAAAACTAGGAAAACTGCAAAAGCACCAGCTGCCAAAACTAGAACTCCAAAACCAAAAAAAGCTACGACTAACAAGGCCACTGCTAAAAAATAATTATTTCAGATATAAATACACAAATGGCCCTTTTCAGGGCCACAAATTATTTTTAGAGAGGAACAATATCAATTCGTCCACCTATTTTTTTCTACACAAAAATTTTATCTAAAATTCAAGAAAAATTTCGAATCTGTGAAGGGCTATACTTACGGAAAATCTCTTTATCAGATGTGGTACGATTTTGATTAGCGATATGTGAATAAGAGATAATAGAGATTTCGATTTCTGAACGTAATTCCGGGAAAATGGGATTTTATACATCACGTATAATGAATAGCACGATAGTATAGTAATCTGAGTATAGATTTTTTCTTTATCGAAAACAAGCAATGTCTCGAATAGATTTAATGTCAAATTCAGATAACCTATTTTTGGTATGACGGTTGTATGCACTATTGTTAAAAACAATCTCGATTAATAAATTGCTTACCATACGATCATCGTTGAAACGTTATAAAGTTCTCTTCGTTTACATGTTTTCTTTCTGTTTGTCAGTAAACGACAAAAACGAGTGATAAAAATTTGTCAGTAAACAACAAAAACGAGTGACAAAAATTTGTCAGTAAAACGACAGTAAACGGTGTGAAACAGGCAGAAATAACTTATCTATTATATTTTTGTGAAATTCGATACTATAATTCATTTCAATATTCTATTATTCTTTTTCGTATAATTCAATCTATGTTGCGTGGGCGAAAAGTATCAAAATACGCCTGGCGACGAATGTCTTGAGAGATGACTCGTTCTAGGTAGAAATGACTCATGGTAGCTAAAGGTGAATACAGAATACCTTGTTTTCCAAATATCTGTCATGTGTATTATTTACGATAAGCAGGAGCCAAAACCGATTGATAGTGTATGTGTGTGTCGCGATTATTAGATTAATAATAAAGTATCGGTCTAAAGAAAGCTATCGAGTTTATTTGGTCAACCGATATGCATTACCGATAAATGGTCATATAAAAATCTTTGGCTTATCCATACGATATCATCGTATGGTTCTTTGACAACAGAAGATCTCTAACATTAAAAACAAGAATGGAATGAATTATCAAAGGAAATGGAGAAGATAATATATCAATATATACTAATGATAATAATATTATGAACTCATCGGAATAAATTACATGAAATACATTTAGATACATATTTTTGGTTACCAATTTCTTCAATTAATTAATCAAATCAGTTTATAGATTTTAGAAATAATAATAATAATAACAAATTTATAGTAATATGACAAAAAGATATGAATATATTCTAGAAAACGATATGTTGCATAATGTACATTTTTAAAAATTTTAGTAACTGTTTAAATTATTAGAAAACGTAAATTTTAGAATAATTTTCGATGATTTTATTACATAAAAATGATTTACTTCAATAAGATATTTTTCAATTTATTGACTATACAAAAGGAGTGTTAATCATAATGAAGAATTCTTGTTAGTCGCTAGATACTCTGATTGGTGTATGGTATTTGGTGGGGGAAACAAAGTTGTCAGATATAAATACGACAGTCTAACAAACGAAGTCATTGTCGAGGAGATAAATACAATATCCCAGTATGTCATAATGCAATTCATCATTGGCGATTTCTCTTTCACATGGTTTGATCAGAATAGTTGATTAAAAGTATTGACAGTCTTTAAAAAAGATAAATTAAAGTTATCCTTTTTTAATTCTATCAAGGAAGATTATATATTAAAATTATTATTTCGATTTTTCGTAAAAAAAATTAATTGTGCAATTTAAGTTTAAAAATTTGGTTAACGATGATCTTATATTATTGCTTATTTGCTATAGAAAAAGATTAAAGCGTTAGCGATGGAATTATAGCAATTGCTTTTATTATTAATTTCGGCCTAAATTCGTAAGCGTATTTTTAAACATTGGAAAGCGGATTTGATTGATACCATCAAACTAATATTAGTACCATTCAGAAAAATATCTGATTTTATGAGTACATTTCATGCAATGACCACGTATTTCCTTGAGAATTTTAGCTCTTTTGCACCCATCATAATGCTCTGACTATATCGGATATAAACAAGATTGATGTATTTTGATATATATTGGCAAAATATTTGTTACCAACATAAGCTGAAGTTGCCAACTTCTATTTGGTGAACAATCTTATGAATTAGCTCGAATATAAAATGGAGGAGTTTAATGAGGGAATTTTATTTCTCCTGACTTCATTTCTTTAATTATTTCTTTGATTACACTTGAGAACCATGATGCCACGGGAGATAAAATAATAACATTTATGTTAAAGTATATCTTATTCAAAATTATTTTATAAATTTATTATGTTTTTAAATTTTATATCAGTCGCAACTATTTCCTTAATGAATGAAAAATCGTTCGGATTATCTCCATTCGCAAATTCGTTTAATAATCTCGAAGATAATGTGAGTAGTTATAGGCTCATTATCCTCCTCTCTGTGCTAGGTAAAGTCTTTAAAAGATGTATTTATATCAAAGTTACTAAAACATTTCGACGATAACAAGATCATTATTAACCAGCAATTTGGCTTTAGGAAAGCTTATTCACCGTAATAGGCTCATTCATCATAAAAGAAATACATCGATAACTCTAATGGTTCTCGAGTTAATTACCTTTCGTATTTCGATCAGTAAAGACGTCAGCTCTATTTTTCCATAAAACTAACCTTGAATAATTGATACTTTACATTAATATGCGGATATATAAAATAATTTATAATAATCAGTCTGTACATTTGTTTAAAAAGTGCATAGCTCATTAACATGCATTGAGTATGAAATAATTTTAAGTATTTATACAAGACAGTAGTAGAGTTTTGAGAAATATATTCAGTGATCGTCAATTAATAAATAACTACCATATTAAATAATGCATTTAGTAAGTGGATCATTGAAAAGGATTTCAACTTATAGCGATATCGACCTACTTTATTTTCAACAATCTACAAATCAAGCTCCTTCTAAATCGCGGACAAGTTTCTGGAGCCATCGCAAAACTTTTTAAATAGTAAATGAATTAAATTTTCATTCTTAAAATCAAGTGCTATATTAAAATCATAGGTACGAAATGTACGAAATGATATGGCAATTATGGAAAATACTAGAACAGCACTGAGTAAAGATACACTTAGAGATGAAATAAGCAAAATATTTAAATATATGCCATGTTCTTCAATTACATTATGTTACGTGACGATTAAAAATTAAGAACTTTTCGTTTCTGATATAATTAATTCAATATAATTTACGAAATATATGAAATTATGGATATTTGAAAATTACATTAATAGGAACATGTATTTATTCGTGATATATGCGATTTACTAAAACGATAATAAAATGTGTAGATATAATAAATAGATATTGCGGTACTATAGATTTAAAATCAACATTCAAAAGTTTCTGGAATACGCTGAGTTGATTATAGTGTTACCCACCAGAGGGATATAACCTAGGTAAGCATATAGACAGATGCAATAGTGGAATAATATTTCCCTTTTGCACTTTTAGTTCGTATTTTGTCCATATCCGTCGCTAAAGTCTCATACGCTATAAACAACAGGTGGTAAACAGCCTTAAAATTCGTCAAATCTTTAAGCCATCTTCTGCTTGTAAAACTCTTTTGAGAATCATATCTTCCTTATTAAAATAACTAATATAAAATTAATTTCTGTTGCTTGATAATTACCAATACATAATAAAATATTATATTATTTATATTATTTACAGTTCGAACAACGTATATACATGTAAGTATAATACATAATGATTTAATAAACATAATACTTAATATATGGTTCATTATTTTTTGATGATAACATGTAAAAAAAATGCAATAGACATCTCTCAATTTAGTTCATCTCGTTATCAGACTTGTAAATAACATGCATTAATTTTTCAAAATAATAGATAAAACCATACATCTGATCTTTGAATTTTATGCTATGTTATGATATTAATTTTTTCTCGTTAATGGATATACATTTAAATTAAGTATCAAAGTACAATAATTTATTTATGGTATGGGATATTATGAATTTTCTGATAAATATTTTTATAATATATAATTTCTGAAGGATCATAAATTTGGAAATGAAAGTTTTTCAAAATTGACTATCTTATCGACAAGTAAACACGAAGGTAGTATCAACTCGTACATCGTTAAACGCGACTTACGCGATGAACAACTGTCTCATACGCTGTTGCCAAATCCTTATGTGAATCTGTTACACATTCTTTCATTACAATGTTGCCACATTTTTGTCATGGTTAACTCATGTACATTTCCAAACGTTAGATGTAGGAAAAATTACTTACATATTCATATCGCAAACAGATGTAAAAACAAATCTATTTTAACTTGCATAAATTTGAATATAAAAAATGAAACTTAATTTTTTATATCTCGCTAGAAAAAAATTATTTCTAAATAAAAAAAATAACATATGTATTTAAACGATATACTCATGTTTATAAGGAACCGTTAATATCGTAATTCAAATAAGATAATTCCTTAAGAAAAAGTTCATCTGGTGGCCCTCAAAAGGGCCGTTTTAAGCTCATAGATTTTTAATTATGTTTTCTTTTCCGTTTTCTTTGGAAGCAAAACTGCCTGTATATTTGGCAGGACACCACCTTGAGCAATAGTCACTCCAGACAACAATTTATTTAATTCTTCGTCATTTCGAATCGCCAATTGTAAATGTCTCGGAATAATTCTTGTTTTTTTGTTATCACGAGCAGCATTTCCGGCCAACTCGAGAACTTCAGCAGCTAAATATTCCATTACTGCTGCCAGATAAACTGGCGCTCCGGCTCCAACGCGTTCGGCATAATTACCTTTCCTTAAAAGACGATGGATACGGCCAACTGGAAATTGTAATCCAGCTCTATTCGACCGCGATTTCGCTTTTCCCTTTACTTTACCACCTTTTCCACGTCCAGACATCGCACTTCTTCAAAAATTCAAATTTAAAAAAAACCCAACAAACACTACAGGCTCTGTTTCAGAAATAACGATGTGTTAGAGCGTATCGTATTTATACAGTTTCTCATATGTGGAAACGGACCAATGAAATCGCTCGAAAGGTTCTTGGGCTTCTGCAGCGCTCCTATTGGTAGAGAACGGAGTAACGAGAGACTACATAATGGTAGACTAACCTTTCATCTGGTTATTATTCACCAAGTTATACGTGATATCCAATCTTTTGCGATATTCAAAAATTTGTAGTCATGCCGCCTAAAGCTAGTGGTAAGGCTGTTAAAAAAGCTGGTAAAGCTCAGAAGAACATCAGCAAGTCTGATAAAAAAAAGAAGCGTAAGAGGAAGGAAAGTTACGCTATTTACATTTACAAAGTACTTAAACAAGTACATCCAGATACTGGAATCTCCAGTAAAGCTATGAGTATTATGAACAGTTTCGTCAACGATGTTTTCGAACGAATTGCCGCGGAAGCATCGAGATTAGCTCATTACAACAAACGTTCGACGATTACTTCTCGGGAAATTCAAACTGCAGTGCGTTTGTTGCTACCTGGCGAGCTCGCAAAACACGCTGTTAGCGAGGGTACTAAAGCTGTGACCAAATACACTAGCTCAAAATAAATGATTGATATGGTGGAATTGTAAACCGGCCCTTTTTAGGGCCACCAATAATTCTTTACGTTGAACATGTTCTTTTTGTATAGTAATATTTGTTTTTATTTAGGTTATTATTATTTCCTATATACATATCATCTTTCAACATTATTATGAAAAATAGTATCATATTCCATTTGTCTTACGAAGACTAATACTTTGGACTTCATTATCATGAAAAGCGGTATGTTTCAGAAAATAATGTTTTCATTTATAGTGATAATAAATATTTTTTGATTTCGAAAAATAACACGTTCTGTAATCAATCACATAAACATATTCCGATTTTGTTTGCAAATAGTAACATGTTTCACTTCTGAAACGTGCTAATCATTACTTCCCATGATAAATGAATTGATTGTTATAAATTCAATAAAATAAACAAAAAGTATTCTACTTCCTGCAGCAAAATATAGAAGAACGTCGACTAGAACAGTATACCTATCTTGAAATCCTATATTTGCACGAAATAATTTACTTTTTCTAATAAAAAAAGTAAATATAAATGAAACAGATGAATATATCAATTAAATATCACAAAAGTATAATTATATATATATATAGATACAATTTCAATTGAACACTATTGCACGTAGGATGCAAAAAAGAATGTGTTTGATTGACTTGTAATTTGAAATAAAATAAAAACTGTACTTAACTAAAATGTTATAATAAATATAATTTAATTTTATATCGCATAGGTCAAAATTTAAAAATTTACTTAATGTAATTATTAATGTATCAGAGAAATTCCATTTCGTTAAAAAGAATGTTGTGGCCCTGAAAAGGGCCGTGTTTAAAATCAAAAAATGACAAGCATCTATGGCGGTTTTTAACCACCAAATCCATAGAGAGTGCGTCCTTGACGCTTCAGAGCGTAAACAACGTCCATGGCTGTCACAGTCTTTCTCTTAGCGTGTTCGGTATACGTGACTGCATCACGAATGACGTTTTCTAGAAAAACTTTTAACACGCCACGAGTTTCTTCGTAAATCAATCCAGATATACGTTTCACACCACCTCGACGAGCCAAACGACGAATCGCAGGTTTGGTAATACCTTGGATATTATCGCGAAGAACCTTCCTGTGACGCTTCGCTCCTCCCTTTCCCAATCCCTTTCCTCCCTTACCACGACCGGTCATTGTGAACTTAATGCAAGCAAAAAGATCGTAACACAACCTTTCGGGACTGTAGTAACCGTTGGATTAACTTCGAATGCTTTGTCGTCCCATTTATACATAACAACTACTTCTCTCCCCCCCCCCCCCCAAATGCAACGCACCAATTGGAGAGCTTAGAAGTGCAGTAAAAAATTTTTCATTGTCATGCACTCCCTTCAGACGGTCAATAACTTAAAAAATATTTCACTATTACTTCTCCGTAGTACAAACTTATACTTAATGATAGTATAATATAATATATAATAATGATGTAATAGTAGATTATAGAAATAATATTTGAGCAATAATAAAAAGAGTAGATTTATAATAATATGAAAAAACAATATGTTGCAGAATGCATTTATTAACATTTTTGTTGCTGTTTAAATTATTATAAAAAAAAGTATTTTAAGAATAATTTATGACAATTGTGCTAAGAAGAAATAACTTGATGAAATATTTTTCAAGTTATTGACCGTCCGGAATGAGTGAAAGTCGATGAAGCATTATTACTGCACCTTTAGATTTTCTGATTGGTGCGTTGTATTTGGTGGGGGAAAAGGTTTGCTGCTAGGTATAAATATGATGACTCAATTATTCGAAGTCATTCTAACGATTGTTACGGTTCCGGGAGGTACTGTTCTGATCTTTTTGCTCAAATAAAATTTCATAATGACTGGTCGCGGAAAGGGAGGGAAGGGATTGGGAAAGGGAGGTGCGAAGCGTCACAGGAAAGTTCTTCGCGATAATATCCAAGGTATCACTAAACCTGCGATTCGTCGTTTGGCTCGTCGAGGTGGTGTGAAACGTATATCTGGATTGATTTACGAAGAAACTCGTGGCGTGTTAAAAGTTTTTTTGGAAAACGTTATTCGTGATGCAGTCACGTACACTGAACACGCTAAAAGAAAGACTGTGACAGCCATGGACGTTGTTTACGCTCTGAAGCGTCAAGGACGCACTCTCTATGGATTTGGAGGTTAAAAACCGCCATAGATGTAGATCCTTCAATTATCTTCTGATCGGAAAACGGCCCTTTTCAGGGCCACAACATTTTCTTTAACGAATTGGAACTCTTCTGATGTTAGTAATTACATTTTTAAATAAGTTATTAAATTTTAACCTATGCAATATAAGATTCAATTACATTTGTCATTACATCTATTATTACATTTAGTTGATATCTAATAAATTGGTTTAGTTTTTATTTCATCACAAATTATAGGAATTAAAATATATTCTTTTGCACATTGTACGTGGCAAGAATAAGTGAAATAAATGTATTAAATTTTGTAGTTGTAATTCACTTTTTCTTTTCATCAAACTACTTTCATAATATGTAATTATATATTCATCATCCACTGTATTTATATTTACAATAAAATATCTTATTAAAATAAAATAAATTATTTCAATCGTAATTAATGTTTGATATTTTTTAATTTTTGGATTGAAAACTTTTAAGGTTAGAAAAAATAATTTAGTATTCTCTTTACGTTTCATTCATTTTATATCGACATAAAGTGAGAAAGCAAGATAAGATCAAAAAGAATAATAAACAAGTGTATAGATTCTTGAATGGTTAATGATTGTGTATACGATACCGAAGCTGTTTTTTTCTTAATTGATATACTGTCTTCTATAGTGCTGTACGTTTAACAATATGTATATATCCGTATGATAGTATCATTAATCGAATATGTTAAAATTAATGATTCGGCAATTTTTATTATTCGGTTTTGCCGTTAGAAACCGTATGCCACAAGCAGTAAAAAAGTAAATTAGTCACCATTGCTATATACCGGAATATGACGATAGTCGAACAACTCGATTCTTTTATCGATACATGTGTAAGCACTGACGTTGTTCCAGTCGATATTTTTTAGACAAGAAAATAAAAGCAGAGATAAGAAAATTGCAAAAATCGAGTGGTGGTCATTCGATCAATTTAAATATTACATTTTATTGAGATAGATTTGGCAAAATTATCAAGATCAAATATTTTGTGAACATACCTAACTATTAATGTACAGTTGGGTATAAAAGATGAATTCGAAAAATTATATGCATATAATTTTTATACACAAAAAATATATGGAGATGATATAAATTACGAAGATGATAGTTATACACGAAGAAAATAATAAGAAAATAAAAATTTGAATATTTCCATAGAAGAATATGTTCAACGTAAAAAATTATTGGTGGCCCTAAAAAGGGCCGGTTTACAATTCCACCATATCAATCATTTATTTTGAGCTAGTGTATTTGGTCACAGCTTTAGTACCTTCGCTAACAGCGTGTTTTGCGAGCTCGCCAGGTAGCAACAAACGCACTGCAGTTTGAATTTCCCGAGAAGTAATCGTCGAACGTTTGTTGTAATGAGCTAATCTCGATGCTTCCGCGGCAATTCGTTCAAAAACATCGTTGACGAAACTGTTCATAATGCTCATAGCTTTACTGGAGATTCCAGTATCCGGATGTACTTGTTTAAGTACTTTGTAAATGTAAATAGCGTAACTTTCCTTCCTCTTACGCTTCTTTTTTTTATCAGACTTGCTGATGTTCTTCTGAGCTTTACCAGCTTTTTTAACAGCCTTACCACTAGCTTTAGGCGGCATGACTACAAATTTTTGAATATCGCAAAAGATTGGATATCACGTATAACTTGGTGAATAATAACCAGATGAAAGGTTAGTCTACCATTATGTAGTCTCTCGTTACTCCGTTCTCTACCAATAGGAGCGCTGCAGAAGCCCAAGAACCTTTCGAGCGATTCCATTGGTCCATTTTCATCTACAAGAAACTTTATAAATACGATATCGCTGTGTGGTGCACTGTTTGCGAATCACTGCTCCTAGCTTTCGTTCTCACTTTAAAAGTTTTTATTAGAATGAGCTAATATGAAACAGATTTTCTTTTATCATTGGAGATGATTAGAACACATGCTACACATTCTAGAATAATGACAACAGTAAAGCAGGCATTATATACTCTGTCATCACATAATCCTACAATCACTACCAAATTAATACCTTCGTTAGACTGCACATGACAACTATGAATCAATCATCGATCCTCAACAATAGGGTTCATGTATACAAATTGTAGAATGATCGATCAATTTGTATTTGATTAATTGAAATATTTGATAGCTGTGCTAATATATACGATCACCTCCAGAGATCAAATCTTTATGAGAATTATAAACTAAAACCACTATCATTTGTTAGGGAGGAAGATCGAATTAAAAAGTAACATCATCAAATTGCAACGAGATTGATGACCATATTGAGTAAACATGCTTGTCACCGAAAAGCTTCCATTATCAACAATTCAATGGTTAAGGATTGGAAAGAATTTAACAGATAATCCTCATCTAATTATCTTATTCATCTTTGCAAGAAGGTCGAATAAATTGAAATATGGAGAGTAAACTTGTACACGATCTTTCTGTACAAATCAAAACTCGTATCTTCAAAATTTAATTAAATTAAACTCTAATCTCTAATTTCCACTCTGTTTTAACATAATAACTGACTTCATTACACAATTAAACACTGTTGAAGTGGGAGTTCTGTTGTACCTCCCCAGCATCAATTTTCGTCTATTATGTTATCGTTACGCATTTTTAGACTCAACCAACTTTTTCTGATATCGCTCTATCTTTGCTGCAACCTGGAAATCTCGTGTACCTTGTTCACAAGATAGCAAAACTATCTGATGTTGATTCTGAACTTTTTCAGTGATTGAATCTTGATAAAATTGAAGTCTGTATTATAAAAAGATCTTATATATCTGAGAAAGAGTTATATCATCTAGTTGTCGACGATTTCTGAGTTCCATTGTCGAATAATATCAAATGACGTTTGTACGAAATAGATTTAATTTTTTGCCATGGAAATCGAATAAAAAAGTTCATCAAGATCATCTTTATTTATCTTCGTCGAATCGTTTTTCGAATAGTCGACTAAACATCTATAAAAAGTGTATTCGATCGAGTCTTGCTTATGGAATACAGTTATGGTGTGGAATATTATTCTTAAATACTTATAAATTAATTATCCAATGAATGCAAAATCGTAACTTAAAAATAATATTTTGGCTATCCAATGACATTTCTAACCAAAACTGTACTTTGTAGACTTATAAATTATTATTACCGTTGTTCATTTTATAAATAAAAATGTATTGATATTTAAGACAAAATTACGCACTATTGATTAATTAATAATTTTGTTATATTTTAGTTATTGAACATCGCAAAATATTTTTAGTATTAAATTGTTCGTATTGAAATTGAAATCCATTATCTGTATTAGTTAATTTAATATTTCAGTGAAAAAGTCAAATCTTACTATCGATGTGAAATTCAAGAAAACCCTTAATCATATGAGTTTGTTTTGGCCCTAAAAAGGGCCGTTTAAAATCGCATAATAAATTATGCTTTCTTCTCTGTCTTTTTGGGTAATAAAACACTTTGAATATTCGGCAATACACCGCCTTGAGCAATAGTTACACCAGATAGTACTTTATTTAATTCTTCATCGTGACGTATGGCAAGTTGTACATGCCTCGGTACTATTCTGGTTTTTTTATTATCACGCGCTGCATTTCCAGTCAATTCTAAAACTTCAGCAGCTAGATATTCTAATACTGCAGCGAGATATACGGGTGCACCAGCACCTACTCGTTCGGCATAGTTGCCTTTCCTTAAAAGGCGATGGATACGACCAACAGGAAATTGTAAACCAGCTCGGAGAGATCGCGATTTAATAGTAATCTTCCCTTTCGATTTACTATCACTGCCTCGTCCAGACATTTTGATGATATTAAAAGTTACGCGAAACGTCAGAAGTTCAAACTACGAACGCCAATAGAATAATGGTTTGGAATAGAGAGTTTCGTATATATATAATAACTTGTAGCATTCGTCCGACCAATGACGTTCGAGCGTAATCCCCTCTTTAATGCGATTGGCGCAGCCCCACTCTTGGCTTATTATATATAAGGAACGCTGTATTCCACAAACATCATTCAGCGTTTTGGTTTCGTGTAGTGCTGTTGTATTTGACGGTAACTTTAAATAGTTATTTACTATGCCGCCTAAAGCTAGTGGTAAAGCTGTTAAAAAAGCTGGTAAAGCTCAGAAGAATATCAGTAAATCTGATAAAAAGAAGAAGCGTAAGAGGAAGGAAAGTTACGCTATTTACATCTACAAAGTACTCAAACAAGTACATCCGGATACTGGAATCTCCAGTAAAGCTATGAGTATTATGAACAGTTTCGTCAACGATGTTTTCGAACGAATTGCCGCGGAAGCATCGAGATTAGCTCATTACAACAAACGTTCGACGATTACTTCTCGGGAAATTCAAACTGCAGTGCGTTTGTTACTACCTGGTGAACTTGCAAAACACGCTGTAAGTGAAGGTACCAAAGCTGTGACTAAATACACTAGCTCCAAATAAGTGATTGATATGGTGGAATTATAAACCGGCCCTTTTTAGGGCCACCAAACTTTTATTACATGGAACATTGATACGGATTTAAAATTTGTTTGATATAATAAACCGCAAATTGATTGATTTTGGTGAATTGTGCTTAGAGATCAATTTTGTTAAATTAATAGTTTCAACTGTGGGATAGCGTTAAATTTTTCAAAATAAATCGTTTTATTCGAACACGATCTTTGATAATAATCGTTTGCATTTCTATATTCCATTCGATTCTTTTAATAAGTTTGTAAATAATGAGTAAAGCAGTTTATACAAATAAACTATGAATTAAACTTACCTGTTAGTGAAAAAGTTCTTATGCATATACATTTTCTTTTTCAGTATTCAAAAGGAAATAATACGTGTTAAGGAGAAAAATGAGAAATTGAAAATATTCGATTGCTATTTATCTTTTTTTCTTTTTCTTTACCCTTATCGATAGTGAGCCGCATAATCTGTGAAGCGAGCATTCACGTCGAACTTTGAGTACGCCTATTTTTTATTTGCAGATTTACATATTAATATCTAAAAATTTACAACAAACAGGAATGTGTCTTTAGGTGTATGCGGGTGTTTTCTTTTTTCTTTCTTTTTTTTTTCATTATATCTTTTTTTTTTTTAATGCGTATTCGTGAGTGGCAGACCTGAGAAATCGATCACTTTGATATATCTTAACTTACGGTCAATAGAATAGTTTCGTAACTCTAACATCTTATTCGATATCGACGCAAATTTATCTTTTAAAATTAACTTGATGATCCTTCGGAGTTATTTATTTATTTTTTTTTCGAACAACGAAATATCCTCGCAGGATTGTATACACAAAAAAACGAGTTAATGGAAAGAAAATTACGCGTAGGTCAGCCAACCACGAAAAATTCGAGTCGTCTTAAACTAAAACGAATTTCTTTTTAGCGATCATTAATGATTACATCGATCCACGCTCCGCAATGTTGGTATCACCCAAAAGTGTATTTTAATATTTTGTTTTCAACAAAAGGTGATCGAACGATACGCTGTCAAGAATTTCTTTCATTTCTTTAATATTTTTCTGTTTTTTTTTCTCTTCTTCTTCGTCTTCATTTTTTTTCCCTTTCTTTTTTTACTCTTCTTTGTTTCGAAGTAATACTCTAGAGTAGAAAAAGGTGAAGAGAGTGAGGTGAAATGAAATTTTAAAGAGCTCGTACGACTTGTCTCCCTCACGATTTGCATGATCACTTTCTTTTCTTATTTTTTTTTCTTTTTTCGTCTGTTTCTTTTCACTTCTTAAATATATCGACGAAGAGAACGATAGAAATTAATCTACATTGCGCACTGTCGGTTTAGTCGAACGCGTTGAGCAATGAAATACATTGAATCAAATGGACGGGTTCTTACTGGAAGCAATTTTCTTGAAATAGTAGCCCTCAAAGGGCGTAAAGAGTCCTCTTAAGCAATTTCAGCTAGTTGATATAAAATTGAACAAATTATTTTACTTCCTTCCTTGTAACAAAATCCTCAAAATATTTTCTTTAGGTCACTTTCACGATAGAACGGAAGTGAAGAACCACTCCTAGCAATAGTGTCAAGGAGTGATTCATACTTTTTAATAACTTTAAACAATTTTTTGAATATTTCTTTTGTACGATGTTATTGTAATAAAGGATGCAACCGATATTTCTTTTCTTTTCTTTTCTTTCTTTTTTTTTTTTGAAGGTAACAACATTATCATAACAATCTTGTCGATATTAATTTCGTTTGACTGTTTTCGATATTGACAAATTCGAATTGCTGAGTTTGGTCGCCTAATTTTGTTAAATTCGTCGAGCTGATTTGTCGGTCATTGATCGACAGTACGCATATAGATTTAAGATAAAATTATATAGAAGTATGTTTATCTCACTGATTTTGATGATTTTTGTATACATTGTTGGGGCATGATTCTGAACAATATTTTTCTTACATACGCACGCGCAGACACACGTGCGCGCACACACACACACATTATATATAACCACTGCCTAGCTTTAATTTCCGAGATATTCATGAAAGTATTTTTTACAATTTTTACTTTGACCTGAATTGGATGTCGCTTAGTTTTGGGTTAGGCTTATCTACGGACATGATTATATTCAGCGTTTCTCGATTTATAAATCGCGAAATGATATCTACTATCTTACACCAAAGCGAGGAAAGTGATTAATTTGTAAGAGATTTTGAGAGATTTCAACACACATCAAAGTAAATATAACAAAAATATTTTCATCGATTATTTTGGAAGTTAACAGCGAGCGGGCGGATTATATGTATAAGAAAAAGTTGTTCAAAATTTTGATTTCTACAAACATTCAGTGAAATCATTGAAATCAGTGAAATCGACGTACTTCTATATAATTATCGAAGTTAATGTTCTCGCAAATTTCATTTCATTTTATTTTATCTTATTTTATTTTATTTTTGTCTCTATCTTCTTAGATAAGTATCGACGTTGAAACGATTCAGTCATAATCATAAAGGAGGCAACGAGTACCGAGCACTTCTGATCTCGCTTATTCAAAAAGGCGCGTACGAACGAGGAACAAGGTTTACGATCGCTTACGCAGAGCGTCGTTAACGATATTTAAAATTTACAAAAATTATATGACAGACGTCGACGAACGTTTTTTCTTCTTAAGTGACGTCCTAGAAACGATTCGAAAAGAGTTTTCGGAGTTTATGTAAGACCCTCGAGTTCTTTTTTTTCATCTTTTTTTAGCTTTTTATTTATCATAGATTCTACTATCGCGAGATGGAAATGTTATAAAAAATTTACGACGATTCGATCATTAAGAAAGATTCAAAATCGTTCTTGGGGTGTCACTGAAGAAGGGAAATATGATCGTCGAAAACACGAAAGGATTCTTCGATCGAGATGATCCCCGTATTTCGAATGATTCCGCATGTATATTTGTATATGAGTGTATATATATATATGCATATATATATATATATCTATATATGTATATCATATAATATATTATATAAATATCTATATATTTATATGTATAATATCACGTATTATATACACAATATATATACATATATATATATCTATATATGTATATCATATATATTATATATATATATTTATATATCTATATGTATATTACGTGTTATACATACAATATATATATATATATATATATATATCTACATATATAATATATATGAAATGTATAATTTTGTCTATACATTCACACGTTGTTTTAACGATCATTCGCTAAACTTCAAACCTCAGCTTTTTAAAGACATATTTTTAATATCTAACATTCATTTTTTTAAAAACATTTCTGTATACATCTATTTAATATCTCAACAAATTCATCGTGATTCTCGTCGTTATCATTGTCTCTTTTTCTTTCTATTATTATATGTATGTATATTTGTATATTTATTTATACGAATACTTTTTTTCGACATCTCTTCGCCACGTTCATTTTTTTGCACTTGCAAAATTCCTTCTCTCGCTATTCTGAAAGATCTTCGTTCACTTTTCTCGTCAAATTTGCATCTTTCGTAGATCTTTATCGTTAACTCTGATGTTATTGTTAACAAAAAAAAAAAAAAAAAGAAAAAGAAAAGAAATAAGAAAAAAAAAATTTTTTTTCGAAAGATGCTTCGATAATCTTGAAAAAATGATGAGACTATTCGCGATATAATACGGATAGTACGAGTGTGTTTTTTATTAATCTTTCTTTATTATCTTTCTTCACTTTGTTGTTGCATTTTCCGAGATATATCCATTTGTTCATACTTTTAAGAAGAACAATTTCGATATCTTCGAATTGCGTAAGAGTCCTCATACTCATAAACTCTTTCCAATCTGGTATTTATCAGACTCTCTCTCTCTCTCTCTCTTTTGCTCTCTAATTTCTATTTTCTATTCCAGAGAGATCAATTGAATATTTTACACTGTTTGGATATGCAGTATATATACATATACCTGTATATACAAAGTCTCCCAACGAAGTGTCTGCTAACATTATTACGAGGTCTAATGATTTTTTTGAAAATACCAAGACAGATCAATTTTATTTTCGTAGGGGGAAAGGTCATTGTCATTAATTCGCCCACTTTGAGTTAATCTCTTTGGGGAAGAGAGAGAGTGACAAAGCACTCAACAATCTTTAATGGCAACAGAGTATTAAGTGCTATATCATTTAGAAGGTCTTTTAATTCTCTTCACAACGATATTTTTTGTATTCTTAATCAACAATTACCAAGAAAAGACTATTTACTGCATGAAGATCGGTTATACATATTTTGAACATTTAATAAAATAAACATTTAATAATAAGAATATATACATATTTTGAACATTTAATAAACTAAACATTTAATAATAAGAATAATCAATAAAATTTTATTGTATAGCTAAAACTTCGATAATGCTTTTTCTCAAAAACCATTGATTTAAAATTGAAAAGAAATAACATCATTGTAAAGAGAATTAAAAGAGTTTATAAATGATGCCATTTGATCTTTATTGCCATTTGAGATTCTTTAGAGGGTTCCCATGTTCCTTAAGGGATTAATGGATGAGTGGGTAAATTTATTCCCTTCGAAAAGAAAATTGACTCGTCATGGAATTCTTTGAAAAAGACTAGATTTCGTAATAATCCTGATGGAAACTTTTCGTTGGGATACTCTGTGTGTATTTGAGTATATATATATATATATATATATATATATATATATATATATATATATTTTTTTTTTTTCTTTATCATCAACGAGGGAAACGTAACATTCACCGAGCGTATTTAAGGAACACCTCATTCCTAATTTCCTTCCATCCGAGGCAAACTAGAGAGACTCGCATGGTGATGAAATTATGCTACCAACATCCGCATCAACGTCCGACGTAGATGAAGTATGTACCGTGGAACATAATTGATCGTGACATCACGACACGGACATTATTTTTGACGGACAAAAACCCAAGCACATATATATATACACATATATACTTATTATATATATGCATATAAATATATACATACAAGACATTTTCACGAGTTCAACACGAAAATAAAGTTTTACATCGTGCATTAACCCCTCTTCCATTTTCGAATCCCTTCGATTTTTTGTTTTTCATAACTTTACAATGGAACCAAAAAAGTTTCGATTAGATATATACATATTTAGCTTAGCGTTATTCAATACGCTTCTCGCGATAATAATAATAATAATAATAATAACAATAATAATAATAATAGAAATAATAATAATAATAATAATAATTATCATAATCGATTTTTCCTTTTCCTAATAATTTCAAGATTCGTAGTTTATAGAATATTAATTGACGTTAAAAGAGCGATTCGTTCTTCGAAATATCATTATATCATCGGATTATCAATTCCCGTTAAATTTTCACGACTAACGAATATGACGTACGTATAAACACTTTACTTTTTCTAAACTTCATTCTATCGTAGGTACGTATGCGTATTTACGATCATTATAACACATGCTTTTTCCAAGAGCATAGATATAATTCATCTTACAATATTCATATAAATATTATTTTTATATATATAAAAACACAACGCGATGCGTAAAGTTTTTTTTTCCTTTCTTTCGTTTTGTTCTGTTTTTTTGTGTTTTTTTTTTTTTTAATATTTTCTTTATTTTTTAAACGAGTATCGATCAAATCTCTCTCTCTTTTTTTCACTCTCTTTCTTTTCTTTTAAATTTCTTTTCTCTTTCATCGTCGTTCTACGATTGACTATATAATATAAAAAACATTCTCGATACCAATCGATTCAAGCAAACGTACATAACGAGAGAAAAAATTGCAAAAAAGGAGGCTGTAACGATTCTGTATTTTAGAAATCGAGCAAGGATACGTCGTAGCACGGTTATTTTGTCACCGTGTATAAACGCATTATTAGAAGTGCACTTTCAGGATAATAATATGTTAGACATACGTTTTTAATTATTTACAAAATATTCCCCGTACTTTCCGCTTTTTTTCTACTTATATTTTTCTTCTTCTTTGTTTTTCATTCTTCTTGTCTCTTTCTTTTCTGTTTTCTCTTTCTCTTCTTCTCTCTCTTAAATTTTTATATTCCTATGTATATAAAGCGGATGTCACATCCTTAACGTAAAAGACAGTGAAGTAAGTACGAGTATTTCGTAGATATATTTCTTTTCTTTTTCTTTTTTTTTTTCTTTTAATAAATATACCTTACACGTACGTAAGTGTATCTTCTTGTGCGAGTTTATAGTATTTATATCTTATGATCTTTTTATTTTTCTTTGAAATTGCTTTAGCAACACTCATTTTCGCGGCAACCTCCTTGAAACTTTCGTTAACAATTAGATGAACGTGCTGTGAGAATAATTTCAAAATACTAAGATGAAATTCGAATCTCAACCTATCATCCTTTTTACGTTTTTCATATATTTGCGACCATAGTTAGAACATGTCTATAGACCTTTAATCGAATTCTAATCGATAAATCTTTTTTCCCTTTGTAAACTATTTAAGTGAGATTAATCATAAAAAATTAATATTGTTATTAGTTCATACGAGATAACAAATCGGATTTTCTTTTTTCTTTTTTTCTTTTCATTTCTCTTTCTCTTCTACTTTTCCTCGTTTTTATTCAAGCGAAAACCAGACAAACAATTTATTCGTGGATTCTATCTTATTCGATTCAATAAATTGACATTATCCCTCGTATACACGCGAAATAGTTTCATTTAACTCTACGATGATGATGCTCGGGAATGATCGAAAATGTTTGCTCAAGGTTCCGACAAATTATAAAAACGAATGATTCTGACTTCTTGTGTCGATCGATCGATTAATCCTTTCCGCAGAGAAACAAGCGCGTATGCATGTGTATATATATTGTATGTAGGGAAATACATGTATATGTAATTTTTCATTAATCGCGTTGCGCCCGCTGATTGAGATTAATTTATTTATATTCACGTTAACGGTAGGCGCGATAATAATAATAATAATAATGATAATAATAATATAAATAATAATAATAACAATAACAACAATAATAATAACATTAATAATAATAATAAAACAATAATAATAATAATAATAACCACTATCATCATCATCATCATCATCATCATCATCATCATCATCATAATTACAGTAATAATAATAATAATAATTATGATGATGATAATTATCAATGTATGCAGTCACATTTCTTCTTCGATTGAGAATTTTGTATTTCGAAGACGTAGGTATGTATGTATCTATCGATATCGAGGATTATTCCGTTAATATGTTTCTTGCATTTGACTTGAGAAGGTTTCGTATTAAAAACAGTTTGATGGTAATTGACTCGAAATACAGAGAGAAAATTGAATAAAGATCACTTCTCGTTCGTCGTCGTCTAATAAATATTTTGTTTCGTTTTTTTTTTGTTTCTTTTTTTTTGTCGAATCAATTCATCGACGTATTAGTAGGTATAAAATAAATTGCGGACATCCACTTGTCGATTGTTTGGAACTCTTAAAGATCAAAAAAGAAATACATAGAAGAATCATCGTCTATTTTAACTTGCGGCTTTTTTTTTGTACATTTAACTTCAAGATCCGTTTTATTTAAAGAATGAAATGAATATATAAAAAATAAGGTAATTATATCAAAACATAATCCTCAATAAAATTTTGTTATTAAACGATTAACAAAAAAAATCCGTTGTCATTTGAAGAATGAAATAGACAAAAAATTTGAGACTTTCTTATGATCTCGAAGTCCACATCTTAAGAAATTTAAGCAACGAAGTGTTCGAAGTGCTCGAAGTTGTTTTTCTCATTTGTTTTTATTAGAAGCGAATCGAAGTGTTTCAGATCGCGTAATTAATTGTAACAGATATGGATGTTCGTTTTGTATGAATGCAGAACTGATCAATGTCCATGAAAACGTATAGATCAATCATGTTTTGTTCTAAAGAAATAGAGCACGGTTCTTCTACGATAATTTCTTTATTTTTCTAGAGTTCCATGACTCAACAAGTATATTCTATACGTTGATGAATCAATGCAAACGTTCTTTAACGAGACTTTGTCGAAAGTATTCGCCATCGGGTGTCCTAAATCGATACTATTAAATATCTAATAGTAATAATAAAGAAAAAATGTGAAGATAGTATAAGAACGTAACATGAAGCATTAATCGTGAAAAAAATGTGTCGATTGTTCTTCCATCACGAGGAAGTTTTCAACCGAAAGAAAATGCAGAGACGAGTATTTTCCTGTTTTCTTTTTTCTTTTTGACGTGACCGGAAATGTCGAGAAGAATATAAATAACAGATCCCACTCTCCTTCTCGGTGACAATACACCTTGTTTCTTCGTTTTTAACACTTAAAAGGGACCAGACGTATTATTCAAATGGCCGAGTTGAACATTTAATTGCATTAAATGCGAATGAATCTGACACATTTCACGTGTGCGCATTATGGATAATTTACAACGACCGATTATTGCACAAGTCGACATACAGCTAAGGGATTCTGTAAAATAAAATGTTCCGATTGAGCGATATTTATATGTATTAGCATTAGTACAGTCCAATCTCTCGAAAATTTCATATAAGGGATGGGGGCATCTTTACGTGCACAACATTTTATATTTCAGAATTTCCTTGACTGTAAACGCATAGACAATATTTAAGAACAATGACGATACGAAGGGGAAAGAAAAGAAAAAAAAATGAGACATCTTAGTTTTACGTTACTATACAGAAGCACGAGAGATATCTCTCTTTTGGAAAACGCGGTCCTTCGAGTGTTACAAAACGAGGAGAGATAGATATTTTTTACAGATACTCGACAATGTCGCACTTTATCGATATGTTCGGACAACTCGCTATGCTAGCACCGTATCCACTCCTCGCATTACTTTTGTGTCTCTCAGTGAGGAGCTTCTGAAATATCGGCAGTAATATCGCCCGGTCCAAGAGTTCGCCATCAGAGGCAGCACTATGTATTTCCCCACCACTCGATGTAACGCCAGGCCCAGCTCTCGAACCGACACGGGTCCCACCTCCACTACGGCTCACACCACCTGATCCAAGGATACCTTCGCCACTTCCACCAACATCCCCAGCGCGTGGATTACCACTTGCATACTTGCTGTTGTGAATCGTCGCTACATTTGGTGTGCTCTGAACGTATTCCAAGCGAGCTTGCTGATGACGTAATTTCGATTCAGTGTGTCTGCATTCGCGAATCTTCCGCGAAGCAGCAGGACGATGAGGACACTCGGAGATTGAATGACCACCGCCACTTCGACCACGCAAACATTTCTCTCGCGATCTCTCCGAAACCGAGCGTTGTATGATCGCCGAAGCTAACTCCTCGCATCTTTCTGTTAAAAGAAAATGCGCGTGAGTAGAGTTAGAACGAACGTGATATATACCATTTCAGAGATTGACTTCGTCATCGCTTTAGCTGGAATTGTTAACGATCTACAGTTTTAATCGTTGAGGAAAAATAAAGAGCAATGATTGATCTGCTCGTTAACAGCCGCTTTTAGATCAAAACTGCGATGGATCGATCGATAATAGATCGTTTGATAAATCGAATCTTTTATTAATCACGATATTTCTGCGATTATCTTTTTTTAATTTTATTTTTTTTATATAACGAGCTAGATTCTAGGAATGATTTAAAGCATAGATGGACAACTGGCGAACCGCACGTAGCCTTTACTTGTTTGCTAAGATGCGAGAATACGATCCTCACTATTTGACACCGTTGAGCCTGGTGAGCTGCACGACTTTCGTAACTTGATTTAGTAAACTTAAGTAGCGGGGGAATGAATTGATCGATGGTAGGTATTGTGCGGCTCGAGGCAGAGAAGAAGTTGTCCACCTACGATTTAACGTAAGAATGATAAGATGTAGAAAAGACATTGACCAGTATCAGAGTAGCTGGCGTTGACCATGGCGGGCACGCTCGGCGAGCTGGCGTTGTGAGAATCATGATGCTTACGATGACGTCGCGGCGCCGGTGGGGTCTCAGCTGAGCCATTAAACATTGCGTGACTGTGTCCACGTCCACCATGTTTTTCGCATCTGTAGCCGGTAACTAGACTACGCCGGTGGCCACATTCCCCGATCACGTATGCTTTGTCGAAAGAAGTCTGAATGTCGTCCTTACCACTCGACTTGGACACGTTCTCCGTCGAAATGTAGCTGATCGAGTTAATTGGTACGCTTGTTCTGCGACATTCCGATAGTTCGTGATGAGAATGTGCCAAGGTATCATTCCTCACAGATGATCTTCTTTTTAAAGACTGATGGGATGGCACGTTCACAAATCCTGTGTTAACATTGCAATCCAAGCACACAATTCAATTAGGTGTAATGATTGATTTTAACAAGGAACATACGCGAAGTATTCGCTATCGATTTTAAAAATAAGACAAGTGTTTTTTCTTATCGGTGATAATGCAGTTTTTAAATTATAAATATGATTTTCAAAATTGTTATTTTTTTTTTATGACATCTTGTAAAATAATGGAAATAAAGAATCACATAATATAATGTATCACAAGGTTACTTAGTTTTTTGACTGATTATCTGTAGGGATTTTTATTTAAGAAATATATTATGATATGGACACAGAAAATTATTTCACTATTTTTCGAAATAGTTTCCAGCAAAATCGACGCACTTGTCGTATCGCTCCACAATTTTGACGAATCTCTATTCGTAAAGCGTGTTTACGAACAAATTTGGGTAAGGCAGTTTCAACTTTCGCATTGCTGATGAAACACTTCCTTTCCAGTGCCTTCTTCAAAGTAGGGAGGAAGAAGAAATCACTATGTGTCAGGTCGGGACTGTATAGGCGGTCCTTACATTCCCAACCGATAGTAGCAACATTGTTGTGGGGTTTCGCATTGTCATCCAGGATGAGGATTCTTGATATCAGGAAGGCCAAGGTTGGTTTTACCAGTAATGTAGAAGTTAAAGCTATCGTACGCAAATTCGTCCGTAAACAGGACACATAGTTTACGAACGAGAATTCTTCGAACTTGTGAAGCGGTAGTTTACAAGCTCGTCAATGTCAGTGAGGACTATATCGAAAAATAATGAAATAATGTCTCTTTCTCTGTTTACATTATATCGTATCTCTAGAATGAAAATCCCTACAAGTGGCAGAGCAAGAAAATTAATTTTCTTTCTAATCCCTTTATATTTGAGAAGCTCTATGCATCTTGACAAAAATTGTTACCCTTGTTCAATCTACGTATTTATAATTACAAAAGACTAACCAGAATGACGATGTCTCGGTGGAACAAATTGTAATGGCGGAGGAAGAATATGTTGATCGGAGTATCCCTGATCATGTAATTCACTGAATGAGACATTTTTGGAAGGTGGTGGTGTCGGCAGTCTCGCTCTCTCCTCATCCTTTTTCATAATGATTTTAGCATCTCGGGGAATAGCAGTTTCCTCGAGAACAATTGAATCAGTTTCCTCGACTGCTTCTGGTACGAAATCGACGTTCATTTTACCCTCTGAACGTGGTTCCGGACTTCTTTCGAGCAATGGCTCGCTATCTTGATTCTCGTCACCAACATGACTTTTCCTACGAGTGGTATCCTCACCAGTAGTTTGCTTCAATGCCGACGGAAGGATCAAGGGTGAGCGTTCGTTATCGACCGCGATGGCCGGTACCTTTCCGAAGGTCGTCTTCTTTCTGAAAAACGCATCAAATAATCGAGATCATTGATGAAAAATGGGCACATTTGGTTATGAAATTTTTGTTGATTTTTTAAATTTAATTCTTTGTATTTTTTATTTAAACCATATATAAAAAAATTATGAATTTAATAAGTAATTATATTTAATTAAAGGAATGAAGAGAAAGTTCACTTTTTCACGACTGTATTCCATTTATAGAAAAAGGGCACATGAATCAATTTTTTTAAACTTATAAAAAAGAAAAAACAAATATTATCTTTTAATCATAATTTCTGTATACGGAACGCTTGAAGGAGATGTTACAGTACCTTTGAAAAAAAAAAAGAAATTGTTTTTAATTGCATTACTTTTCATTAAGTAATAATTACTTTAATAAAAACTTGGAACTTGATTTACATGAAATAGGATTTCGACGTATATGTCCTCTTTCTGCATCAATGACTTCAATTATTTTATTAGTATAATAGTTAAATAAACTATTATTATTATTATCATTATTATTATTGTCATTGTCATTATCATCATCATCGTCATCGTTATTATTGTTATTATTATTAGCATACTTAATTATGATTGCAACGAACGCGAGATTCCCAATTTAAAAATACCTTTAAAAAAGAATATTTTAAAAGGGAGATCGTTTCAGCATGCCGCGAAGTAACTTATCTATCCACGCGGAAACTTAATCAATGTGCTTATTTTCTTATCGCTTTTGACTTGACGAAGCGAGTTGGAGGAGGCGAGAGGTTGGATAGAGATGATGATGAAAAGAGAAGGGGAATGCTAGGTGGATATTAAATGAGAATTTCTTTAGCGAGAGTAAAATTACGGAAAGTTACGAAAAGTAGATTAAATCTCGATTTCGCGTGTCACGGCAGTAATTATCTTCTTACTAAGGAGACGATGAGACTGTTCTTTAATTAAAAATCTTTTACTTATTTGTCTTGAAATATTTCACAGAGCAATATTTCTTTCGAATTTTAATACATTACATACTTTGCGGCCTGTTCGACGACACTCGCGTTCACGTAATCCCCTTCCGCTTGGGATACCGTAGTAGAAGTCAAACTGCACATGGACATCGAAATATCGGTTGTTTCCGTGGTTAAAGATGGACCTAAAAAGAATGAAATAAACAAAATACGTCAAAATTCTTTCCTTGTACATATGAATTCTTCATTTAATTTTCGTTACAATTCAAAAATATTAACCATCTTTAATGGCGTCCGTTTCGAATCTACCATATTTTATGTCCGCCATATTGTGCAATTCTACGTGACAAAAGACACGTCACTGTGTTTTTATTCAAGTCTGGATGCAAATATAATGTAGGATCATATGTCAATTGTAAATATCGCTTTATATTCTGAACTCTTTTTTCTACTCATTCATGAATCATAGCCTTGAATGAAATTCTTTTCTAAGAAGCGAGCAAACATTCCTCGATAATCCTAGATTAATTAGGTTAAGTGTGGCTTCATAGCGGTACTTTTGATATGAGAGCTAAGAATGCACAGTTCGAATGATCATTAACCACACTACCAAAGTATAACTGTAAAAGTATGACCGACTTCAATATTTTTTCTTGAAAAAAATATTTCCTTTTTTTTTTTCTGTATTCTGTTTCGTCATTATTATCGTATGTGTAAATGAGTGTTTGCGTATGTTATAATTATTATTATTTTCAAATATCAGTTTTGAGCGATCGTACTTCTACGACTGTAATTACAAATTATCTCTAGACATGCACACTGGATTAAACTAGCAAATGCTAAATTCATGAATTTCTGTTCCGAATGTATCAATCCGCGTCTGCAACAAACGTTGTTGTACTGGCTGAGCGGAAGAACTTTTTCGAATGGAAAAAACTACTGAAAAACTAAATGAAAGAACTTTTCCCAAACAATGAACATAGGATGTGCGACGCATGAAACTGATGTAAAAAACGAAAAATTGTGCAACTACTGGCGCAAAACATGTTTCTAAAAACATTGCGTGCATACTCTGTGGAGTGAAAATGTAACTTGAAAGTAAATATATAACAGGTATATCCCTTAAAAAATATAAATTTATAAGTAGGAATAAAAAATTTCAGAAATATAATGAAGAATTTCCAAGTAGATAATAATTTTTTACTACGATATAGAAGAAATTCTAAAGTCATTAGTATAATATATCAACGTTTAAATGAGAAGCAATAATAAAAAAAAGCAGGATTGCTAGTTCATTACATCACTTTCTTTTTTCTTTCTTTTGAGCTATGCCGAATACGACGAACAACTGACCTTTATGATTTTGAGTGCCATGCCTCTGGATAGTGGGCTCTAACATACAGAGTGTGATAATTAAGTTAAACTGTTCGGTGCAAGATAGCCTTCCGCGGTGAAATGATTTCGCGTAACATGTATCTATCTTTATTAACTTCATTTTTATCACTTATGTCTACAGAATATTTGGTTTATTAGGTGCTAATTATAACGTTGACACGTACAAAGATATATTTATAATATACAAAATTCATGATAAAAGCCACCTGATGATATTTAGCTTGGATGCGATCGGGAAGATATACATCAACGAATCCAAACAATTATAAGCAATCTGATTACCTTCTTTTTTTATGATTCCCTCTTGCCTTGGGACGGTTAGCCTGTCCATGACTTCCTGAGTGTCCGCTACTCCATCCTCGCCAAGTCTTCTTAGGAACATCTGGTGTAATAAGATTAACAGAAATGATACTATTACATACTATAGAAGGAAGATATCAGATGAATAATCGTAGTTCAAAGAATCCTACTTACTTGAAGTTCGCTGTCCTTCTCCAAAAGCTGTTTGCGAAACTTTTGATTGGCCGTCGTAGCTTCCTTCAATCGTTCCTCTAACTCGCTCACAGTGGAGTCCCTTCTAGCTTTGGACACCGGTCTTAAGGTTGGTCTCATTCGCTTGTCGATCGCACCCTGCGGATTTCTTCGTAACTCTATCAGCTAGGTGTCATGAAGGAAAAGCCCCGTTGAGAATCAAGCTCGTTGGCAATAGAGAGAAACTGTTGAACTGGCATCAAAAAAAAAAAAAAAGAAAAAAAGAAAAAAAGAAAAAAGAAAAAAAAGAAAAAGAGAAAGGGGGGGAGAGAGAGAGAGAGAGAGAGAGAGAGAGAGAGAAAGGAGATAGAATACAATAAAAGAGAGTTACCTTAGGCACGAACACAAGACAGAGCGTGGCCGTACTGCAGAATATGATGAAGACGGCGAGCATGATGAACATGGCGTCTTGCTTATCGGCAAGGACGAAACTTATGGCTGCACCGGTGACGCACATTATCACGACATTGTAAACGCTCATCCCGACATATTTGCTGTCGTTCAAAGCTGGTATACTGACGTGTCGTGTCTCCCACGCGAGAAATGCACCAAAAATCTGAGAAAAAATATCTCTTTTGTTATATTTCTTCGACTTTGTTTTTCTCTGTTTTCTTTCTTTCTTTTTTCTTTTTTTTATTTATGAAAGAGTGGGGAGAAATTATTATTAGACTAACCATCAGGAGGCCCTTATAAGCATATATACAACCCATGTAGACGGTCATCCGGTTGCTCTGGCAATACTCATTTTCCGGTATGATGATGATGTCCTCGCTCGAGGGATGCGGCTGCGAGAATAAGGAAACAGAGAGGAACATTTTATAAGCATGATCGTTGAGTGTAATCGGCCGAGCGCGAGCGTTTCAAGCATCCGAGGGCTCTGTGCCAAAACGATAGGTATATCCACTCGTCAGAATGAGAGAAAGAGAGAGATCGAGAGAGAGACCGAAGGAGATCGAGCGAACGAGCGAACGGGAGAGAGAGAGAGAGAGAGAGAATATGTGAGAGTGAGAGTTAAAGAGAGGTAAGTGCTTCGAGAATTCTTTCCGATAACAACGTTGAGTGTGGTCCAGAGTGCCGATTGTTGGCAAAACGCTACCGATGATTGCTTTTGCTTTTTTGCCTTCTCTACCTATTTTCTACTACCACAAGTACTCTAGCTCTCTCATTCCTCGCTACCACCACATCTTCTCTTGCTTTTTCATTATCTCGCTCAAACGTGAAACTTCCCTTTCTCTATATCTATCTTGAAAGAGAAAGAGAATGTATGAACTCTACCTTTTTCAGTACATCTTTTTTTTCTTTCTTTTTTTTTTCTTTTTATATTTTTTCTTTTCTTTTTTATTTATTTATTTATTATTATTAGATATACATCTACTTCGTCAAACGAAAATGTTTTTTCTTTCGCTCATTGAATATTTTTTTCATTTCGTACCTCGAAGGGAAACGCGAGATATCTACTACCATGTAAAATTAAAATTTTATTACTCGCATTATCGTTCATGTATCGCTATAATTTCCCATCGTACTTAATATAATATTGTAAATGTGTGTGTGGTGTGTGCTTGTTCAATACAATTATATAAAATATTATTATTAATAATAATAATAGTATTAATAATATTACTTGTAATGTATAACGTAACGTATAATATAATATCTATTATAATTCGTTTAACAACATGTGCAATAATTTTAATTTAAATCTTGTAAATTAAACAAATTACACTAGAACATGGTAACATCGATATTTTCGATTAGGGAATGTTTCTTTCTCGCGTTTTTGTAAAGGATGGAGTCAAAAAAACAAATAATTAAATTTTCTCCCATACGCGAAATATACGCACAAATTTACATACGTACTATTATTTGTTATTAATTCATCAAGTTAATACGTAGGACGAAATGACTATTGCGATAGGAAATACGCGTGGTGCCTTCCCTGGTAAAGTTGCGCGAACATCAATGGAATGTTCTCCTCGAGCGCACAGTCGATATTCCGAAGAGCTTTGCCCGGCGTGTGAGCCTGAGCAAACCAGATTCCGAGGAGCACACCCTCCCGAACCGTTCAAAGATGCTGCTCGATTCGTCTTTCTATTTTTTTCTTTCTTTTCCTTTTTTTTTCTTTTTTTCTCTTTTTTCTTTTTCCTTTTTTTTCTCCTTTTTTATTCGTACTTTTCCTCCATCTTTTTTTTCCTCCAACGGTGAAATTTGTACTCGTTCGTTCGCGCAGACAAAACATAGTAGGAGTATTTGACGATCGAAAGGTAGAAAGTATAATTAAACATGAATAGAAATACTCAAATATTCGTTGTTCCGTGAAATAATATTCTTTTTTTTCTTTTTCTTTCATTGTTTCTTCTTCTCTTTCTCTCTCTCTCTCTCTCTTTTTTCCTTTTTGTCTTTTTCTTTCTCGGCTTCATTAGAATAAGCAGAAAAATAATAATTAATGAAATCGGATATAATTTTATATTTTCATTTTATTCGAATAGAAAAGCAAAAAACGAATTACAGTTTCCTTTTTATTAGGATACGTTCGTAGGATTATTATGTTTACCGAGGAACAAAAAAAAAAAGGAAAAGTTCAGTTCGGATAAAAAGCTTGCTCTTTGTTCGAGAACAAAAAAAGAATAAAACTTACGTAAGGTTCCATCTGCTTAGTTTCTCGATAAAATGGATCTGCGATCTGCCACGTAGTCATGATCCCGAGGTCGATAACCAGGAGTACGCCAACCACCATGAAGAGCTGATAATCTTTTATAACCTAGATAAAACGGAGATTGTTCGTATGAAAAGCGGATAAAGGAAGACGATAATCGCGAGAGAATTCTTTTTAACCTAGACGCAGCCCAGACGCAACTCAGTTCATAATAAAGAATCAGATACTTTAGAATGAGAAGACGTTTTTGTGGATAGCAAACGCGTTAAAGTATAATGAAAAGAAAAATTTTTTTTTAATAAAAAATGTTTCTTTTGTATTAAAGAAAAAAGAAAATCGTTCAGCAGTTATTCGCTAGCTATAGTCATTTTAAAGCTTTGGAATGTAGTCTTCGGAGAGTCTACAAGAAACTTGCAAATGCGTGCATTTGACTCAATGTATTTCACTGGTCGCTGACGACTGGTCGACAGTGTGCATGCAGCCTTACTAGTTGTACAAGATACATATGTGTATATATCCAACATAGCTATCCGTAGGTAGGACATACCTTGTCCGTTAAGAGTACTCACCTTTTTGTTTAACTTCACGTCGGTGAATATCGAATGCACTCGCCAAGTTTTCGAGAACATGGAGCCGAAAGCTAATGAAAATCCAGCCATCAAAAGCCATGCCCTTGCGGTACAAATATACGGGAACGCGGTCACGCTCGACAATTGCGAGTCTAATCCGAGAAAAATGACGCTGCTATAGGTAAACATGCACCCAATGATGATGAGATTGTTCAGATGTGGCGATGACATTTTTATGTATCTGAAAAGGAAATAATAGAAGGAAGATCATTTATATTTTACTTTTATATCTCCGTTTAATTTTGAACGAGCTTTAACAATAACCAAAAAGCTAATAATAGTTTTCTTGATCAGTCGGTAATTTTTTTTCTTTACTTGTTTAGCGATCCTTTATTATTTCTCTTTTTTCTTTTTTTTTCTTTTTCTCCCTCTCTTTTTTTTTTCAAACTCGGTCAGTTTCATTCTTCTTTCTCCGTCTCTAAAAAATCCATTGCATCGCTTTGCCCTCTAGACTGCGCTTAAAACTTTTAATTAACTCCACCGAATAATTAACCGCATTTTTTCCCACGCTCTTGTCAGATGCATCCACTGCGAACGATGCTATGTTTCAAACCGGGTGATCCTTCGCTATCTTTATCTCTTCAGCACTTTCTTTTTTTTCCTTTCATTCTTTTTCTTTTTCTTTTTCTTTTTTTTTAATCTCTTTGAAATGAAATCTCGGGATTTTAATTAAAACAAAATCATAAAAGATCGTATCTTGGACCAGGCACAGACGGCGCCTGCCGATACTGCCGCTACTATTTACAATCTCGATTTTTCTACGAAATCTCATGGGCGGAAGAAGAGATTTTCGATTCGTCTCGCTGTTAGCTGAAAATCTCTCGAAAGAGGTCATCGAGGGGTTAACCGTGTGGAAGTAACGACGATCGAGCCGTCGAAAACTTTTAACTTGCTTCTCTCGCCAAGGAACATCGATGGCTCCCTTTATCGTTTTTCACTTTTCGCGCCTAACACGGTGGAACAGGATGAAAAAAAAAAAAAGAAAGAAAAGTGTGGAACAGGCAAAATTTCTATATACGGAGTTGTTTCTACTTTCATAGAAACGTATATGTATAGATTGATATGTTACAAATAGTCAAGAGAATTTTCTCCAAAAAAAAGAAAAAAGGAAAAGATTTTGTTAAAAAAGAGAGAAGAAAAAAAGAAGAAGAGAAGCAAAAGTTTTTAATTTGATTATTACCTTTGATTTCTATATCTTATGTTTATGGCAAGGAAAACGACCGCCATGACGATGCCAACACTTGCAGCGGACGCCAGTACCGCGTAGATCGTAATATTCACGGTGGAATGTTCAATGATGTGAAGGGTTCGATCCTTTGGAGGTGACTTGCCTCTCCAAACTAAAGAGTCTCCTTTACTCAGGTCTAAAGTGTCTGTCACTCCGTCATATTCGCCAACTTTAACCTCGGCACCGCCTGGAATCAATAATTTTCATTGCTCCAAAATAACAGGGAACCATAACTCTCTTTGTTTATCCTTTTTAAATTTACCTATACATATTTATATTAAATATTGAATATATATTGTTAATTAAAAAAGTATAAAATTATGTAAAAAGCAACCGAGTATTTCCAAAAGTTTTTTCTTGTTTCTCTTTCATTTTCTTTCTCTTTTTCCTTTTTTTCTTTTCTTTTTTTGATTCAAACACAATACATAATATAAAACTGAAGTTTTGCAAACTACTTTGCTCGCTTGAATTATTTTTTTACTCTTATGAATTTACAATACGATACTCGATTTGATTCTCGTGTCCTCGTTAAACTGACCCCATTAAATCAGATGCGACGTCGAATAAATATTTGCCAATATCGTTTTCGAGTGCGCTCGGTTAGATTAGAGAAAATGGGTTATGATTCTCGACGTGAAAGCATCACAAGTAGTTTGAAAGTGGCAAAACTCGATATTCGACTTTCCGTCTAGGGCAAAAGATAAAGAAGAGAATCTTCGTGATTGATTATACGATCGGTCGTCGCCGAAACTTCATCCAAAGCAATCCCCTCAAACCCCTAACTTCCCTTGATTCACCCTCTTTCTTTCATCTCCCCATTTCACTCAGTCCTCTTTGCATCGTCAAAGAAAAAGAGAAAGAACGCACACGATCAAACGTTAAAATAACATTTCTACGGAGGTAAGAGAGAGAAAGAGAGAGAGAGAGAGAGAGACAGAGAGAGAGAGAGAGAGAGAGAGAGAGAGAGAGAGAGAGAGAGAGAGAGAGAGAGAGAGAGAGACAGAGACAGAGACAGAGACAGAGAGTTAACATAAAATCCACAAAGTCGTGATTCATCTTGAAGTTAGCTAAGATTTTATAAAATCCGATTATCACTCTTTCCAAAGAGGACAGATTTACCCCACTTCGTGAGTACATTCACGTTATCGTGAAGAAAGAGTAAACACGATATTTTATCGTAACTCCTACAATTTACTACTCCTTCTTCACCTTCCTGTCAGCTATTCGATTCTCATATTTTTATAAGAGAATTGGTTGTTCGTATTTTCAATAAAACCCGATTAACCTTTATAATCCTTCGCTGATAATTATTTTATATTATTTATTGGTGATGGTTGTCCGATAAAAAAATACGCGATGCCAGTTTCATTTGATAGATAAATATATTTAAAATAAAGGATAAGATTTAAAATATATTCTTAATATATATATATATATATATATATATATATATATATATATATATATAGGATTTTTTTTCACCTTAATTCATTTTACTCTGACTTCGTTAAAGGTCAGAATTTGTAAGTGTAACTGTTCGTTGTTGGGAGAGTGTAAGCTTGTATCGTTGGTTGCTAGTTGTCTCCTATACTTCTCAAGTTACTAAGTGTTATATACATATACGTGAGATAAGAAGTTTGGGTTTTTGTTTACAGCATGCAACCTAACAGCTGGAAACCAAGGATACTACTGGCTTACACTCCGTAGGAACTCACGATTTTATAACATAGTTTATAACATTTTGTGATAATAAGTGGACCACATATGGCACGTCCTTGAATTCGTCTCAATAATTGCCAAAGTACTGTGAAATAAAATATACATGGTTCCATTTAAAAAAAGTGGATTTGACTTCAAAATTTTCACATTTCCCCTGCTTCTTGATCTGCAAAAATAATTTTTATTTGCACTATAAATATCGTATTTACTCTTTCTTTCTTTATTCTACAATATCCTAGTTTCTTTTTTTACTTACAAGAGAAGATTTTTAATCTGGCACAATTTTGATTTTAATAAAACTTTGTTGTCATGTCGAGAGAATATCGAGTTATTTTCGTTCTTTTTTTTAAAGTGAAGATAAAGTTCGAAGCAACGAAATAGTTTTTTAAAGTTCTCTGAATTAAAAATTTTTTTTTAATACTTAGTTGACTAGTTAACCGTAACATGTATATAAAAAATCTTTTTATATAAACTTTAGCAAAATAATTATTATTAAAATAATAATTATTCTAAATTTCATTATTATATTATTGATAAAATATAGCATATACGGGTTTTTATATGAGAATGATCCAATTGTAAGTCGTACTTCTATCAGTTTTTTCTTAAAAGAAAAATCGATCGAATTAGAACGATTACTATGTAAATTGAGTAAATGAAACAATAACGATGCAAAGTAAGTGTCTCTCTTGTAATTTGAATATAAAAAGTTTTTTTCTATGTTATAGAGTTGACTAAGTTATATGGAAAAAATGAAAAATTCAAAGAAATCTCGAGCGAATTTCCGACGAAAAAATTGTTCCTTACAATATGATCTACATAATGAGAAAGTTTTGTTAGGAGAAGAATTTCCGGGTTAGATACATATATTGCCTATATTTTTTTGTTATTAAATACTTGGTTATATCGTCAAAATCGATGTCGGTCTTAGTGTCCTATTTTGAAAATTTTTATTGACAACACGAGCTCTTTAGAAATTAATTTGATAATAATAACTTAAAAGGAACGTTATGCTTTAAAAAAAAAGAAAAATCTGTTTACAATCGTACGTCGAATGAATAGAAACGATAGTTAAAGAGATATTTAAAGAGAGAGAAAAGAAAAGAGAATAACGCGTATAAAATTTTTTATAAAAATACTTAATAATATATAAATAGGCTTGTTCTTCGACGCATCTTTTATTTACTAGAAATTATTTGAAAGTAATTCGAAGATCAAAAACATACTCTCTTTTTTTCGAAAATACTAATTATCTTGAAATTCTGCGAATTCATCCAGATTAAAGTTCGTTGATAAAAGTTTTAATCAGACCGAACAATCATTAAAGAAATTTTAAAGAGAATGAGAACGTAACATATATATATTACTTGAATGGTACTTGTTATCTCGTCATCGATTTACACTCCTTGGGATAGAACATTAAGGACAAATTTAATACGTCCTTGATTATGTGAGAAGATATCTAAATTAAAGGAATACTTCGATTATTATCCTTTCTCCTTTCAAATACATACCAACTGCATTTGAATGTTTCTATCTCTAGCAAGTACCGTTAGATACGAGTGGAAATTTGGCAACGAAAGAGACCGTTAACTTCGTCTGGATTTAACTTGCATTTTGCGGTAGGAAATGGCGAACTTTTCGTGTATCTACTACGTACGACTTGCATAGAACTTTAAATTATATTCGCGTATATTTGTGTGTATACTGTTTCGTATAAACTTGTCATTCAGAATACACGTTATTATCCTTATTTTTTATTTCATCGTTTCCGAGTTTAACAAATTTTATTAATTTAATTTCATTTACATTAATCGAATGAAGTATTTGAATCTTTGTTTTTTTGTTATTTCTTTCTATATTTTTTTTATTCTTTTTTCTCATTTAAATGAAACGATTGACGAGAACGAATATTTTTATTGAAAATGCGGTTTTCTCTGCAGAGATTATTTTTTTATTCGATATCCTCTAATCATTGATCCCTTTTTCTTTTTTTTCTTTTTCTGATATTTTACATTTAAATTTCTTATTAGCGGTATCGAAAATATTCTTCATTTTCACGATAGTAAAATAGCCAAGAGATTTCAGATAAATGTATTGCTATTCTCGGGAAATATATATTACAGACGTAGTTAGTTTCAAATAAATTTTCTTTCCACGAATATCCCGAAGGATCGTCGTTACAAGGAGTATTTGTTGAAGATCTTAAGCTAATTTCAAAATTTTAATGTTCTCTTATCGATTCTATGCGATCCCGAAATAAAAGTGATAGACGTATAAGAAAATGGAGAAAATAAAGAAAACGAAGTAGACGAAAAGGAAGAAGAAAAAGAAGCGAAAAAAATGGAATGGAAATTTTCGTCTCGCAGAATTCCGATCGACGTGCAAATATTTTCTTTTTTAACCATAGATGTAAACGTAGACGAGAGAAGAATGATCGGTAGAGCGCTTCGTAATCAGATTTTCATAAAATTTTGCAAACACGCCTCGCCTATAATGTTAAAGCCAAGCCTCGTCTCTATGCCATATCCTCCTCCCTTCTTCTCTTTATCCTGTCTTTCTTTATGGCCGCTCGACACCGCTTTAAAAGGCACGGCCCTCTTTAAAAATGAGTCAGCACTTCCGTTAGAAGGGACTAGGTTACAAGGGGATGCAAAGTGCACCTATCACGCGAGAAGCCCACGAGAGATGTAATGTAAATGTTTACGGAATGCGAGCTTGATAGTTTCTTCTTCTCTTCTCAATTTTTTCTTTTCTTTTTTCTTTTTTTTTTTTTAACATTTTTCTCTCGATTCTCTTGCGTTCACCATCTTTGCGTAACTTTTACGAAATTCTCGAAAAAATAATATCTTGGATTAAAAAAGAAAAGAAAAAATATGTAAAGGATCTTTGAAAAAAGATGTCATTTTGCATCGTTGTAAATCAATTTTTAACTACCGTGTAAGAGAAATTAGCAAGTGGTCAGGACACTTTTAATAAAAAATTTTACAACTATTTTCCACGGATGATTGAATTTTTGATTATCTCTATAGATATCATATATGTGAGATAATGGATTTTAACGAAGAAAATAAACCGTGTTTTTATTTTTACTCTTTTGGCGTCACGAAATTCATTGATTTGTCCGATCTATTTGCATGAATCACACACACACACACACACACATATATTCTTTTATATTTTCGTTCTGGTTAAAATTACAGTCGGTTAATCGTTTTATTTAACCTAATTGTAAAACGTGAGCTAACGATGATAAAATAATAAAAAATAATGATAATAATCATAATTATAATAATAAAAGGTCCGTCGGTTCTTTTTTATAGTAAGTGTCGAACACGATCCGATAAAAAGAAAACTACTCACGTCGTTTCACTGAAATATTCAGGCGAAGCTGGGTGAGCAAGTTTCTTGAATATTCTTGAAAAACAACCTTGAGCTATACCTTGAAAAAACAATTTTTGTTTTTTTTTTCCTGGAGACCGGAGGACGAAGTATCCATATCATAGAGCATGCAGCTCTTATGTTTTTCTTACTCCTTTTATTCTTTCCCATTTTTCTCTTCGCCATGCTTAACACCTTCCCCTTTAACAAGAGAACCTCATTGCCTTTTTCAGAGCACGCTCTTGGGAGAACGGAGACACTCTTGGAAAATTTCTAGGATTTTCTTTAAATAGCCCTTCATTTTTTGAAATCCTTTTGCATGGTTTCCAACGCACTTGTTAAATTGCTTTAAAGAAGTTCCTGTCACGTATCTTCTTTTACTACCATCTTCCTGACCACCAGGATCTAACTTCTCGAAATAACGCGTTAAACTGTGAGGTTTCTCCAATGGTTCTGTCTTTGTTTATTCTAAAGTACATTGATATCGTCTACAAAGAAAAAAGACAACAACAACAAAAATCGTAAACATATAATACATAGAACCAACCTACAAAATATCACAACATTTCAATAGAAAGTCATTGAATGGATCAAACGAAAAGGATGAAAAGAAATTGTAAACATTTAATTTCGGCTTATATACTCTCTTAAGAAAAAGATTGTAAACGAGTTTTTCAGGCATTAGATCATCACACATTTTCAGGTATCGATCTCGTTATCTATTTATTTTTTCTTTTTATTTACGTCACGTCTCAAAAATTTTTATTATGATACGACATAGATAAAACGTATGTGTAATAATGTATTTATGTATGTACATAGATATACGTAGATCGAAGTACGTTTACAGAGATACGATTAAATGAACATTAATTTTTAATGAGTACCGAAGAGAAAGTCAAATCCACTTTTAATCGTAAGTCTTTGGAAATCTCATGTTCGCAAGTAACGATCAAATCCCACGGGTAACGTTAGCCGACGTTATCCGAAGGGAACGACCAATGCGTTTCTTCTTCCTTCTTCATAATTAACGATCCAGTTTTCGGAATATATGTTAATCCCTCGCGATTACTCGCGTTACTGAATTGGCAAGGTTAGCGAAGCTTAGAGTATAAGATTAATGATGTAAGTATACCTATAGCGTATGTTTACGTGTGCTATTAGGCACGTTTGTTGTCGTACGATAAATATATTAGTATAGACCTTACTATGGTTGTTCTCTCTCTGTCTCTCTCTCTCTCTCTCTCTCTCTCTCTCTCTCTCTCTCTCTCTGTTTGTTTCATATTCATTTATTTTCTTCGAGAAAGATTTTCATTTATAAACGAGTTAATTAATAAATGTAGATAAAATGTACGAATGTAGTTGATATATATATGTGTGGAAGAATCAAAGAAGAAAGAAAAAATGAATAAAATAACGAGAAAGAGAAAGAGAGAGGGAAGGAGAGAGAGGGAAAGAGAATTCACTCACTTTGAAACTGCTTCAATAAGATGTAAGCTTTTCTCTCGTTGTTGTAAAAACGTACAGGTCCCTGTGAACAGAAAAAACATTTTTTCAGTTAATTTAAAACGTTAAGTATGTTTGGTTTGATTATTTTTTAAACATGGCCGCCGAGGGAGTTTCTTATGACGTAAACGTCGTGAAAGTGGATATTCATATTTAAGATACGAAAATGATCCCTTCTTGATATTAAAGTTTCACGTCAAGATTTAAATGTCTACGGTGTATTGCTTGTAATTTTAAGAAACAATTCAGTAATCAATTTTCGTTTGAAAATAATTTGTATGTTAAAAGATTCGTAAGAAATAATTTATACGAAAGGAAATAATTCGGATTTTCCTTATCTTTTATTTTATTAGAATCGAGAGTTTCTTCGTGTAATATGAAATTTTAGGATTTTTTTTTTAATAGAATAATGTTTTTTTTTTTATGTCAAACAAACATTTTACTCATCAATCTGATTGTATTATCTTTCGTTAACGTAATTTTAATCAAAACAAACTTTTCCTCTCTCGAAAAAGTCTTGGTCTTTAGACGACGGTATATTTGTGAAAACATTTTTAATTTCATTAACATTAAGAAGTTCTTCCTCGAGGTTTGTTTGTTAAATTTTCTTTTACAGAACGGAATTTTTCAGACTGTCATTGTATGTTCGTTCATTAACAGTACTTTTATTATTTATGACGGAGTTTAGACTCGTCTAAAAAAATCACCCTTATTTCTTTGGTCGGTTCCACCGTAAAAAATTTCTGCGAAAATTAAAGATCAAAATTAGAGAAAAAGAAAGAAAAAAGAACAAGAACAAGGAATTATATGAACTTTAAGGTAGAGCAAAAAACAAAAAGAATATGAAACTTTTCAAAACTCAATGAATTACTCAGCGATCGAGTTGCGTATTATACAGGGAATTTCAGTAATAAATCGTCAAATTTTAAGAGCACGTTTTACTTACAAGTACATTGCAAAGAATAAAAACAATTAGTCCGGAACGTGACTCATGTAGGTATGAGTCATACGAAACACGAGCCTGGAAACGTTTTATTTCCAGTTTATAAACATTTTTTATATACACCGGACAACAACGTATCTTGCAACGACGTGATTTTGTGAATTGACTTTCTATTCATCTTCTACTAGAAATAAACAAGAAATGATTACAGGCATCACTATGGAATTGGAATCAGTCTTTATTTAAGTATTTAAGAAGAAGGTAGTATTTCGACAAGATGATCGCTTATTCCAATATCGAATGGGGAGATATATTCGCCGGTTGTGCATTGGACGAGAGCTAATGGAACATCTGTTCGTTCGAAGAGGAAGCGTTCTAGTGTTCATGTTTATACGACTTTGTATCATCCTTACAATAAGTAAAATATGTTCATCAAATTTGACGATCTATTTCTGATAGATTCTTCATAAATTAGAAATCGTACTAAACGAACCTTTTAATTTTCTTCCTCTCTCTCTTTTTCTCTCTTGCCTACATATATTCTTTCGAAACGATCTATGTATTTATCCTTATTATCCTTATCGCATAGTAAATTCGAAATTATGACGTAGAAGGGCGAATCGCTACGATGGACGCGATGTGGTCACGTACGCTCTGGCGTGAGAGAGGTTACGTTGTTTTAGGGACGACGTTGGCCCAGAACGGTATGAATTCAATTAACGGTAGGTTACGGCACGCGGTAACGTTGTTTATAACGTTAAACATTCCCCAATCCGAAAGGTCCCATGACTACATTATTGATGTGCAAAAGGAATGCATTCGCTAAAGTCTAGCGTATCTGCGTTATTTCAAAATTAAACGAACTAAACTGTGTATGTCAGTACCATCATGCATTATATAAACGTGGAACGTAACGTGTGTCACGTGATTCACGTGAGTCAGATTTATGCGATTTCGAATCAGTGAGTAGTAAACGTCCTTCAAAAGAAAAACTCCATTTCAACGATTTACAACAACTACCTCCATCCTCCTTCTCCTCTTTTTTTCTTTATTCCTTTTATTACTGTTTTGCAAATGCTTTCCGCCATTTTGAATATTTTATTTTCGATTTCTCCTGTTAATTCATCGACTATAAATAATATCGTACAATATAAAAATTTTGTGTATTACGATCAAAATTTTATACGTTCGAACGTTACCCTGTTGCCTTAAATTTTATCGAACTCGTTTCGAAAAAAATAATTCATCGTATTGATGAAAATTATCGAGAAAATGGTATTCTATTTGGAAATGGTGTTTCGTTTATCGGATAATTGATTTTAATTTTACAATTGATAATATAATTTCATATCAAATTTTAGATCATACTTACGCATAGTTGCTTTTTTGTGTCTTTTTTTTTTTCATATTCTATTTCATTACGACTGTAACCACCAGTGTATTATTAATTTTTTTCTCGAATATACAAACGCAGATCAAACGAAGAGTAACATCAATCCCATTTCGAGGCTGCGAGAGAAGCGATGAGATAATTAACTTTCTTTTTTTTTGTTCTTTTTTTTCTCTCTTAGTCGCTCGATTAAGCGTAATATTCATGTTTCACAATTTTACCGGTTTATTGGTAGAATACGTCAAACCGCTGTATGATGCACGATAAAAGCGAAATTCGATTTGGTTACTCGTACCGACGTGTATATAGGCAAATAATACTGTGTCTGGCCGCATCACCGGTTGGAATTGCAAATTCACAGGGGAACTCTTCACGCGAACGCCCTTCAACAAGGCTGTTCGTTAATTCGTTTATCGATCTTTGTCGGTGCTGCGCCATTCCTCGCAAAAATCATAAACTGTTAATTTAAAAAAAAAAAATAAATAAAGAAAAAAGAAAAACAAACGACGATATACGTTTCCGAAGTTTCGCCACTTTGAATTTCCGAAGAGAACGAAAAAAGAATGAGATTAATCCGAACGTTTACTTTTCTTAAAGTTTCTAATTATTTTTTTAATCTCGTTCGATGAAGAAAAAAGAAAAACGTTAATAAGATACATTCGAGAAAGAAGAAACAAAATCTCTTTCGTAAATCATGTACCGTGGGATTGTCATTTCATAATTATCGTCTTCTTCGTTATATCGATGGAGAAAAAAAGAACATGAAGATATACTCGTCAATCGTAAAATTGTCAATGCGATCTTATTGTCTTGTAGATTAATTATCTGCGTCATTACAAAAGAAAAAGAAAAAATAAAGAAAATACTTGGAAATTGCATTCGATAAGATTATACATTCGAAGATCTAATCCGCTCGAACAAGAACCATTAATGAAGTCCACGAGTCGTGATATCGAGAGAGTTGAGATAAGATGTCTCTGAATTGTACAGGTTGTTTCTAAAGTAATCCAATAAAATTTGTATTCGATCAATTTGTTTACCAGAAACTAAAAGAAGCAAAAAAAATATAGATCGAGAAAATTGCGGATGATCAAAATGATCTTAAGATCAATCGTACCTCCCTACTGTCATTTTATACCAACGATTGGATAATACGGTAGATCTAACAATCTTCTGTTTAATACTTTAGAAACATCTTGTAGAATTCTAATCGATAGTGTATGTATCAAACTATGTAAGCTCGCCCAAGGAAGCTACTCACCGTTACACCTTTAAAACTTGTGTTCCTGAGAGCCTCGAGGAATAGCATCTCCCAAAGCGAGTCTCTGTATTTGAAATCCGATATAGTCTGATTTCGACGAAAGTGTCGTATCCTACGTGCTACGTGCTGTATAGCTAACGCCACCGCCCAAATTCCATCGTACGTATATCCGTGAAATCTCGAATACTCGTTTCCCCTTCTCGAGTCGTACTCGACTCGATACTGATCAGGTGTCTGAAAAAAAGGAAGACGTAGAGTAAAAAAAGAAATAGAAAGAAAGAAAATGGAATTCATTATTTTTCTTCATCATATATGAAATCCAAGCGAATGCATAAGAAACGGACAAAATAAGATTTTACATCGGGAATCGCAAAGAGCGATTCAGCGGCTTAGAAATACTGTTACTGTTAGGAAAGTTAGCGTAGGATTAAAATAGATTTACGCATGGAATAATCGTATGAATTTCTGTATACTTTAAAACAGCAAGTTTCTAGCATATGTATTATTAATAGCGAGAATATGATATTGGCAACCGGATACGGCCGGTTAAAATTAACAAAACTCATCTTGATCTTGTTTTTGTAACAATGCCACGTTTTGTTAAGTTTCATAATCGGGACTTAATAATAGTTAAAGATGTTATTAAAAAAGCTTAATTAGCTCGTAAATTTTATTAACGTATTAGTGGTATTAATCTGAATTGTAAATTATTCATGACTTTTAACAAAATTATCTTAAATGTTTGTATTATATTTATAAATAATTATAGTAACGAAAAAAATACCTCATCGTTGGCTTCTCGCATCTTTGATAAAATAGAAATTATTGCAACGTACGTACATACACGTACACGCATGCACATATACATAGAAATTTTTTTCCCTGTAGAATAGTTTCGGAGAAAAAATATAAAATACATAGTAAGGAAAATTTTGGCAAAAAGAGACGGAGTGTTCGTTATATGCCCCATTTATGGTCGCAGGTGTACACATCAACCGTTCAGTGTACTCTGCTCTCAAGTTACTATGATATCTGATCAGTTACTCTTCACTGAACACACATTTCACTGCCGTCCGACAAATTTTTCATAATTCAGTGACTTCCATAGAGGCAACCATCGCTATCCAACGATATATGCAACAAGTTAGAATATAATAGAGAGAGAAAATTTTTTTAATCATATATACACCTATATATACTACGACTTTATGTATATCTACTTAGTCTGACAATACTTATAATTTAAAATCAATTATTAAAGCGATGTATAATACTATTGAACAAATAAAGAATGAAAAAAAAAGAATCATCAAAGAGAGAGAGAGAGAGAGAGAGAGAGAGAAAGATAGACAGAAACAGAGAGAAAACGAGAGAAGGTTTAGAAAAAGTTTTAATCCTCTCAACTGGAAGATAAAAATCCGATCGGTCCGTTCATTAGAGCGTGGCTCGTTTTATTGAGATAATGGGGCTCGAAGAAGAAGAAGGTTCACTGTCGTTGTCGTATCAGCGAACCGATTATACGTTTCTCGTGTCCGCGTCATTGACTCGATCGAGAAATAGATACTTTTGTGAAGGGTCAACTTGACCTCAATGGACCTCCTTTACCCTACCTAGTCCACCTACACTCCACCCAGTCCACCTCAGCCCACCTGCATCCACATCACCCATCTAAACCCACCCCGTCCACCATTTTCTTCCATCTCCGACGAGAAAGAAAATTAAATTTTCGAGAAAAATGGGAACACGGTGGCAGTACTAGAAGCTCTATGGTGGTGGAGAAAGAGGATCGTAGAGTCCCCAATTTAACTTTCTTTCGTCTCCCGCAGACGTTCTTCGGGAACTCTTTCCCCTCGGGTGAAGTCAAAGAACTCTAAAAGGAAAAAAAGGGAGAAGAGAAAGAAGAAAAGTAGCTCAACTAAATCGTTTTCTTAAAGTCAGTGAACGTGACATATATTTATATTATATATGTAGATATTTATGATTAATACATTCATCTATTGTCATATTTAATAATTGATATTATTTCAACTAAAATTAAATCATTGATTAATACCAAAGATATATTGGATTATCATCGCGTATACGATAATTAATTTATAAAATGATACATTAAATGTCACATCGATTAATATGCGTGTTTAAATATGATCATTAAATATAATAACAAAAACGAATTGAAAGGGTAAAAGGATGAAATACGAAGATGGATAAAAATCCTTTTTATTCATATTCGCCAATATTTTTTTTATCCTTTAATTACTTTTCTACCTATTTATCTATATTTTTCTTTCTTTTTTTTATCGTTTCATTACTTCTATAGCCCGATTGGCTACCAACGAATGAACGAATGAAGAGAGAAAGGATAATAATTTATATAACTATGACATGTTAGCGATTTTCTCGGGAAACCACTTCGAGAACTCGTTTTGAGTTTCAAGAGAAACTACGTGCATGGTATGTAACTTCACTCGACTTCTCATATATACGTATACGTACCTGCATATATATACATCTACACATATATATATATTTTATATATATATCTATATCTATACGTATATATGTACTTATATCGACGTGTATCTTTATTCTTCTCTGGCAATGTATATACGAAGAGTAGCTACCTGCTACCGGAGAACCACCGGTGGCGCGTTTTCCATCATGATCGAATTACATGCAAGCGCTATATATTTTCAGGTCAAATATAGATCTACAGACAAATGTCTTATCGGCAGACGCTATCGCGTTTCTCTCACGCATACGTTGGTAAACGAAGGATATTTCATGGGGGTGGCGTCACTCTATTTCACAAACATTGTACAGGATGTCGAATTTGAAGTTTCGTACGCAATTATTTTACGAACTATGGCTCCTTTCGAAAAAGTTCTTTCGAATAAATCTTACCCTCAGTCTTACCGAAGGATAGAGGGAGGGGGGTGGGTTACAAATTTAACATCTTATCGTGATCATAAATTTTCTGTAAGTGAACTAACTACTTCCAAAATTTTTAGACGACCTTTGTTTTCTTTTCTTTTTTTTTTATACCGAGTTATACGTCTTTTATTTAGGTAAACGCATTGATCACACGCAAACACTTTGATTTTTCAAGGTAATTGAAGGTTATTTAGCGACGTTCAAAAACTTATGTCCTTCGTTGTACACTCAGATATTGTTTCTTATCTTTTGTATTCGAAAGGACGACCTTCGAACACGATTCATTGATTTATCCTGTCCTGAAACGAAAGTTTGAGGTCGTTGATTGTTTTGTTTTACTAACTTGTAGGCAGGCATATTTAATCGCGATATAATCGTGCAGTTTCCCTGTAATTACGACGAGTCTTTTCAAAACCGGAATCATATCGACTATTTCATTATTGTTTGATATATTATAAGCGATCGTAAATTTAATCGATATCGAAACTATGAACAATACGTAATGTTAATCAAAATGATACTAATATTTCCGAATCCTTTGTAATACGTTAGTAATGGATTCCTTGTTCGTAAATTAAAGGAAATAATTGTTAGTGCCAGTTTGCCACATGTTTATAACCGAATCGACGAATAATTACGGCAAGGAATAATTTCTGAATATACAAAATGAAGATAAATTTGGAACGTGTACTAAATGACCTTACAATTGCGTAGGAAAATTTAAATGAAACATACTGTATATATTCTCTCTCTCTCTCTCTCTCTCTCTCTCTCTCTCTCTCTTCTTCATCTCCAACCCTCGTTCTTTCTCTCTCGTCAGATTTTTGTTATAATTATTTTAAGTGTAAACATGAAAATATTACAGTTCCTTTTGATTCTCTTCTTTTTTTTCTTAATATATTATATATTCATTTTATATTTATAATTATATTTATTTGATACATTACTTAGTAAAATAATTGGACGATTAATTCTTTTCATGTGCATCGTTTTATGATTGTTCACGTCTTAGATTTATGTATAATGGATATCCTCAGACATTTACTCTCGTTATCTGACATATCGCTGTCTCTGTTCATCCTCGTTTTCATATAATCGGCTGTCATTGATCGATGTTCGGTAACGGTCTTGCATACTTTGTATGTAACATTTTTCTTTCGTTCCACGTCTATCGTTTCGCTTAAACATTCTTTATCTATACCATACATACAACTTTCTTTAGCATTTATACCTTTACGCATCCCTACGAATATAAAAAGAAAACTACGATAAGAATAATGAATCTTCTAACAAATAACTGAAAAATAATTTATTATAAAATTTATATGATTTAATACTACCGCTTTAAAGTTTCCTTCTGTAATAAAATATTAATGGCAAATTCGATCTAATGGGATGTAACTAATTATCCGTAATAATAAAGTTTAATGATTAATTGAATCGTTTACCAAAAGACGAATAAAAAATGGAAAAGAGAGATCTTAAAGTCTATGGTAAAAAGTGTTTGCCTTTACTTACGATTCCAGACACAGTGTAATCCTCCTCGGTCGTTAAAGGTAGGAGATCTGTCAAGATGGCACCGTGCAAAGCCTCTGCTAGTTCGGAGGGTGCACAGCCACCACCGGGCAAAGTCCACCACTCTTCTGCGTAAGTGCCCATTACGACCCATTGGTACTTTCTTCCGTACATTCCGAACCTGGAAAATGATCAATATATATGTATATATATGTACATATCCGATACAGGTCAGACATAAATTGATGAAAATAGAGTAGAAAGAGAAAGAAAAAGAAACAAGGGGCGAATTTGCTTCGACTGATTTTTTTTTCTTCCACAACGACGTTAAAATATTGGATTTATTCGTGCGAAATAAAAAGATATACATTTTTTCAACGTGTGTCCGATTTGAAAAGAAAACTCATAAAGCTAGTTTCTTACGTAACTTGAAAAAAAAGTTAATTATCTGTGCGAAAGTAAAACTTACTTTGTTTTTTTTTTTAGATATTCAATAAGTTATGCTTCTGAATTTTTAATTTTATATGCAAATAATTTTAATAAAATGATATTAATAATATATTATGATTCGTTATAGATCTAGTGAATTTCTTTGGGATCATACAAAAAATTAAGTTTTGATATTTTATTGACAACACGTATATATATATATATATATATATAAACATTTGTTTTTTAAAAAAAAATCATTCATCAGTGTATGAAGAAACATATATCATAGAAATCATAGATGTTCGTCTTTAAAAGTTTTAGCTCGATATAATAATCTCTAAAACATTAATTTGCCTGAAGTTCGATATCACATATTATATCATCAAAGCGAATACGTAGCAAACATAAATTGAAGTAATTTGTACGAATACCGACTTGTAGGCCTCGCAGAATATTCTTCTCGCCCAAACTTCGTTAAAGTTTCCAAGAATGATTCTCACGTCCTTCTCCTTTAGTTTTTCGAGTGCTGCTGTTACTTCCGTTGCGAAACTCTGTGTCTCCACGACCTCCATTTTGTTCTTATCCAAATCGGAGACCAAACGATTGTGTGCCTGTCGATGAAAAATAAAGAAAAAAAGTACATAAATATATAACAGAGATATATCGCACGATAAAAATCTTGAAACATACGTAAAAATAGAATTGTATTTTTTTTTCTTTTTTTTTTTTAATATTTTTTTATATCTCTTTTTTTCTTTTTAACTCTCCTTCTCGTTCAATCGGAAGAATAAACCAGTCGCGCGCTAGATTGGATCCATGCAAAAATTTTCACGGGGAATGCAACAAAATCGTACGAGCGTAAATATTGATCGATAATTTGAAAAATAGAAAAAAAATTGAAAAAAAGAGAAGAAAGAAATAAATCATAGGATGATAAAAAGATCGGATTTTGCTTTCGTTTTCTTTTTTCTTTTTATTTTCAATGTTGACCTCGTCAAAAAGACAATATCAATTTCAATTAAGGTTATTCATTTAGTCTTTGCACGATGATCTTTGCCCGGATCTTTCTTACAATTTCCCAATCCTATCGCAGTCGTACGTTTATCCTGGTACCCACGAAATCCCCATAAGCCATGGCTTTGCGTTAGAATTAAACAAATATTTCCGAGATGTTGAACTGGTGTGCGAGAGAGGGATGCTGAATTGATAAAGTTTTAGCCGATCTTACCAAAAGGTAACTTAACAGTGTCATTCCCATTACCATGAAGATTAGTATGCAAGAGTTCCTTCCCCTCTCTCTGTCTTTCTCTCTCTCTCTTTCTCTTTCTCTCCCTCTTCATGGTTATGAAAAGGATTATCGTTTTATCAACAGAGCAACATCAAAATCCATAAAGGGTATGTCGTAGTGGATGGTACAAATGAAAACGGGACCTGTTTGCCTGCGATCATTGGATCCAAGAGAATATATGAGTATATACGCAGTTGCTCGTGTATATAACTGAATTATATTGAATCAAATGTGTGCGCGTTCAAATTACAAGGACCTCATCTCTATTCGAGACCAGACAAAATGAATGTAACATGATGAATGTAATTTTCAAGAGGCCCCGAGGTGATCGTCTCCGAACAATCTCTGAATAAATCCGTCACCGAGACTAGTCATTATAATTTTATCTTCTTACGACGTAGATCCGATTAATTCGTATTCGTGCATGTTACATTTATGACTTTAATATTATTGATGATTTTACCGACATTCTGACGAAATTGACAAAACTTTTTTTCATGGATTATAATGTCTTAAACAAAATTCTTCTAATATTCCCTTTGTTGTTATTAACCCAATTTTATTATTGTTATTATTGTAAGGACTCAATTTATCATAAAAGCAAAATAATAATCAATGACTCGAGAGTGAAAAATAAATTGTACACTTTATAATCAAAGTAATGAGATAAACTAGATAAATGAAATTTATACAAAAAAGTAACGAATGATATAATCGCATGATCGTGATTATTTGACTGTATGCGTGTATGCATGTTTGGATATGTGCCATTAACGAGATAAGCAGGGTTCAATATGTTTTTGCTCACGAAATTCACTCCAAGGATGTTAAATCGATCCTCAAAAATTCGGCTATCATTTTATGTTGTTATTAGCAAACTGTAGGAAATAGAAAAAATAACTTTCAGACAAAGATCACTTCTTTTAATTAAGACTATAATTTGTTAAAAGATTTATCAATTGTTTATATAATTATAAAGAAAAAAAAATGTACACAAAAATATTAATCATTTTTTTTTAAATTCATCAATCTATAGTTTAAATAATTATAAAAAAAATACAAGCTTCGTTGTATCGATGAATAGCCTTCCACGACAAATGAAGAACTTCGGAAGATACAAACTCATTGTGTCAATTTTAAGCTGCATTCTAAGTCTTTTTCATCTTACTTGTTCATCTCCGAAGGAAAAAAAAAGGGAAAAATCCGATAGTAATAGCCTAATAGTGGTTGGGAGGTAAATAGTAGTAGATAGTAGTTGTAATTGTCAGGGTTTGGTTAGGTTAGAGACGCGACGACGTATCACAGGGTATAATTCATGTCACGTGACCCACGTGACGTAACATAGGGTGCCAGTGGGGGTTAATGTGACGTCATGTATTCCCTCGAGAGGGAATTTACCTGGCAATGGTGTTATTAACACAACAATACTAACCAATGTAAACAAATTATATTAACCAATCAAGACAACAATTTTCATGATTAATCATATTACAAAATTAACCATATATATTTTGACTAAAAACTACTTATCGTTATTTCGATTTTGATTGTTTCATAAATTATATTTTCATAAATTTGAATATACCAAGATAGTTTTGTAACGAGAGAACGTTTAAAAAGAAACGCTTGGTAGAAAGAAATGCAATCGAAGTAAGTATTCTGTTGCTTTTATGTATCTATCTTTTTCTTTCTCTTTCTCTCTTTCTTTCTTTTGCGAAAGATAAAGAGGGAGAAATCGCGATAACAAGCGAATATCATTTAGGTACACGTATTCTTCTTGTGTGTATTTAGCTTCGTTCTCCACTTCGTCGTGCTCGAATAGTATCTTGGGGCGATAAATTTCAGGTCTTATATTGAAAGAGAAAATAGTCGAAAAAGGACGAAAATAGAGATAGAATGAAGAGAAATGGAATAGGAGAGAGAAAAAGAGAATCTGATGTGTTCCGTTTTACTGTCCCTTTTATCGACCGTCTTCTTCTCGAAAAATCAAGGGCTCCTTTCGAGTTTAAGCTAAAGCTAGAATCGTGAGTCGTCAAAGCGTGAGAGAGATTTCATGCAAGTTGTTCCTTTGTTAGACGAAGGGTAAAGGCAATAGAGTTGTAGATATACGTGAGGAATGGAGTCTACTTGGTGGGGGTTAGAGAAGGGAGAGAGGGAGGGAGGGAGTGAGAAAAGGGGAAGAGATATGAAATATTATATTCTTCGATCGCGAGAGAACGAACCAGATGATATTGGATCTCGACTGGTTTATCGTATGTACTTTTGAACTATTCGCGAAGAGTTTTGAAAGATCTATACCCTCCCCTCCACTTCGCCATCTTTGATCGTTCAACCGGTTTCGACATTCTTCAGAAGCAAGTGACATTTTCTTTAATCGTTTGCTTTTGGCGTGAAAAAGAAAGAAAAAGAAAAAAAAAGAAAAAAAAAGAGAAAAGTAAAAGAAGAAAGAAAATTTTCCATTACATTTCTATCGTCTCTTGTTTTCATACATCTTAGTTCTCCATGAATCGAATTTCCAAGCGATGATCGACGACAGAAATATTTCCTTTGTTTGAATAGAACGAAAGGAAAAAGCAAAAGAGATAATATGTATTTTCTATTGTTAGTAATGTTAGTAAGTTTTATATATATATATATATATTCGAAATTTATCGTCGTTTAAGATATGAATTTATTAATACTTTTTTCTCTTTCCGTTTTTTTTTAATTTTCTTTTTTATAAATTACAAGTTTCACCGTCGAACGATCGATCCACCGAGTAGAATATTTCTTCTAAATCGACATGAAATCAATTATAATAAATAAAGAACAGACAAGACTTTTATAAACATGCAAACGCTTTTGCCGAAGAAATCTTGTTACTCACTCTCGTTTCATCATATCTCTCATTCCTTCGACGGCAATTCGACATCGTGTTTACAACGGTTACGGTTACGTTCCACGATTTATTTCGAGTTATTCGCAAGACGTATAGTAAGATATTAATTTTCAAGGATAAGGAGAGGATGCTGCATTACAAGATGGCAGAAACACGTCGAAGATGTAATCGGGTTTAATTAAAGTCCTGCGACCTAGAATCTGTGATATTAATTCACCTAAACACACGTAGCCATGTAAATAGATCTATGAGAGAGAGAGAGAGAGAGAGGGACAAGGAAAGAGGAGACAAAATGTGTGTATGTATGAGTAAAGGAGAGGAGACAAAATGTATGTATGTGTGTGTGGATGAGAGATAGAGAGAAAGAGAGAGAGAGAGAGAGAGAGAGAGAGAGAGAGAGAGAGAGAGAGAGAGAGAGAGAGAGAGAGAGAGAGAGAGAGAGAGAGAGAGAGAGAGAGAGAGAGAGAGAGAGAGAGAGAGAGAGAGAGTAGACACAAAAGCTGGTAGGTGCAAGAGACCACCTGACGTTTACGTATATCTCTGACAGATTTATGGATGCCGAAGTTCCTGCTGCTGCTTTACGCGCGTAATAATGTGCAAAATGTTTGGGGAAGGGTGGTGAAGAGTTAAACGGGGTATATAGCGTAGGGCTTGAGTGGGGGGTACAAGTATGCACTCTCACCAGACCGAGAAAGGAATTTGCATTTGGCAGGCATCTCTCTGTAAACTTTGTTCTGCATTGTGAGTTCGTATCATGCTCTCTCTCTCTCTCTCTCTCTTCTCTCTCTTTCTCTCTCTTTCTTTTTTTTTTATTTCTTTCTCTTTAGTTTTCTTTCTATATACTGTAGTATAACTATACACGCTCGTGCCATTTCCCCCTCTCTCTCTCTCTCTCTCTTTTCTTAGTTTCTTCAGTTTAGAGATCTACATTCTAGGGAAATATCAACTCCAGTATTTTCGAGAAGGAACTTCTCTCGTACTCACCTATTCGAGCTTTTTCTCCCTTTTCTCTTTTTTTCCTTTCTTTCTTTTTTTTTCCTTTTTTTTTTTATTTTCCGAACGATCTATTACCGATGAAAACGTGATATACATAAGTACCTATGGCTCTAGAGACACGGCTATAAACGTCATGGCTTCGAATGAAAGTACGAGTTCGAATTAAGGCAAGTTGGATGCACACGCTGCCTTGCACTTTTTGCAAATTTCCAACGAACTCGTGTCGTTTTTTCGACATTTCAAGCCGAGTCATCTGAATTTTTTTATTTATTATTTTTCATATGTTTTTGTATATATGTATATAATATATCAAATAGAATTCGTAAAACTTATCTTCGAAGTAGAAATTTTTTTATTACAACGACCTTCTCGTTCTTCCATTTGCACAAGCACACGAATTCCATTGAAAATTATTCTAACTCGTAAGAACATATTAAATACTAAATTGCACGGTATAAATTGAATAATATAGAGATAGTGACGTGCTGTTGTAACTTCGTATTCATAAATTTCCATGAATTATCTTTACAAAACAAAAGAATATTAATTCAAGTTACTAATTTGAGTTACTAATTCAAGTTGCTAATGTGGATAGTTCACCCTGTAAATGTAGAGGAAGTAACGTTATATAATTTCGCTTGATATTTGAATTAATTATCGATCCAATCGATCATTTATTATATGTCATGAAAATTTAATGTTGCTAATAAATAATCATACAATCTTTTTATTCGAGTTATTTATTATTTGTTATAGAAGGTACATACAAAAAAAAAACTATTATATAATGCCATACTAACGTTAAAAGTATTAACATCAGTTCGATTAAAAATAAAGTTTACGAAGACAGTTAAAAAATTGAGTTGTACAGCTTCCTTAAAAAAACTTACTATATATTTAAATATTCGTGTCACTATGAAAATCTTATGTAAACATATTTTACAGTAAATTGATTATAAGTAGAATATATAAAGCATAATATATTAATATTAAATAAAAAACAAGTTTATATAATTATTAGATTTTCACGACACAGAATAATAGATCAATTTTATACGTAATTAATAGTTTAAATATAATAGTGAAATATTATAAAATTCGATTATTAACGTATTATATAAACAAACTATTTTCCATTTTTAAAATCATCAATCAGAGTAATCGATCTTTGTTTGTTGTGTTGAGTAACAAGTAGTCGATTTTTATCACCTTCTATTCTCTCGTTCTTATCGTTCAATTTTCTTTTACCGTTGAACGATTGTTATTCGCAGAGGGATTTTAAAGATAAAAGAAGAAAAAAAGGGAACAGAAGAAAAGAGAAAAAGAGAAAGAACATGGAACAGAAAGAAGATGAAGAAGAAGAAGGTGAAAGAGAATGTTTGACCCAAGATATAATCAATTCTCGTTTGGTATAATCTCTAATGAAACGACACGTACCAAGGACGAGGCCAACGAGAGAGAGAGAGAGAGAGAGAGAGAGAGAGAGAGAGAGAGAGAGAGAGAGAGAGAGAGAGAGAGAGAGAGAGAGAGAGAGAGAGAGAGAGAGAGAGAGAGAGAAAGAGAGAGAGAATGTGTTGGGTCAAGTGAGGAGAGTTGATAACCCCAACGTGAGACAAATCCCACGAGATATTCATACTATCCGAGAGCTATCCTGAATAAGCGTGAATTAAACGTTATTAATATAGACACGGTTTTCAACACGATTCATGAAGATCATGTTTCAATGAATGTTTCATCATTCATTTCTCGTTAATAAATTTCTTACTCATCTATTATTATTCGACGATTAAATAGTCGTTTAATGTTTCAGAGAAAACAATAGTATAATTTATATATATATATAAACACACACGCATACACGTATGTATGCATATGAAATCGCGTTAAACTCATCCTCGTTTCCGATGATTTTTAAGTATTACGTCGAACAATACAATGTTTTTTTTTTTATTCATGATATATTACTTGAAGGAGTATATGTGAATGTAATATCATAATTATTCAAGATATAAAGTAATTAATTCAAAAAAATATCTTCATCTAATCGTTGTGCAAGTAACATTAAATCGAATAGGTTTATTTCTGATAACTTTGTTAAATCATTATTTTTCTCTTTAATTAATCCGATAACCGTATCATCGTATAACAGATATATTTTACTTTACCATAAAGTTGTAATCGAGATGCGAGATGAGAGGTATGGAGATGAGAGATTAGCTTCCGAAGTTTTTAATTATAAACAAAATTTTAAACGATAAACTTACCAAAGCGTAACGTGGCTCGTTTTGATAGATGGTGCCAACTCTGGTCCAATTGAAATGCATCAGCAACGCAACGCGTGGCGCATTGAAAGCGTTTTCGGACGGTACAACCCTGAAGAAATTAGGGAAGCTGTTGCTCGTGAACATCGGATGAGTGTCCGCGTAACTGAGCTGAAACATAAATAAAAGCAAAAAGAGATAATGCGGATGGCAAAGCTCTTTTTTTCTATCTTTTTTTTTTTTTATTATCCTTTTAGTTCGACCACTTCTTCTTTAGGTCTTCAACATTCGCTATACGTTGTATACGCATATATGTACGTACGTACGTACGTGTGTATGCATGCATGTATGTATGTATGTATGTATGTATGTATGTATGTATGTATGTATGTATGTATGTATGTATGTATGTACGTCAGAGTCTCGGTCCCTGGACAGAGCATTTGCGAAGCTAAGAAAGGGGCTAGCTTAACAATGGCTGCTACTAACAACGCCTAGGGTAAAACGGGGTGGTTATATAAAGAGGGGGATATAAAGCTAAAAAAGAAAAAAAATATAAAAAAGAAAAGAGAATAGAGAGAGGATAGAGAAAGAGAGAAGGAGAGAGAGAGAGAGAGAAAGAAAGAAAAAATGGATGGTCGGAAGAAGCAAAAGAATTTGCTGAGTAAAAACAAACGGGGTCATGTAAGTTCTTTATATTTCTTTTATTAGCAAATACTTGGTTATACTGGACGGATAAACAATAACGGAAGTACCCTTTTTCAAGTGGTACGACTTAAAGAATTTTTTCATTTGAAAATAATGCAACCAGCCGGATTATAGATTTACATATGTATTCATGCGCGTATGTGAATGAACATATACATACATACATACATACATACATACATACATACATACATACATATATATATATTATATCCAATTCTGGTTGATGTTTCTAGTTGTGAATTAAAAGTGAACGAGCGAATTTGCCGTTCGCAAGATTCGAGCTTGGATACATGTACAAGACACATCATTGTTGGATGGATGGAATGTAAACGGTGAAAGGACGAAGAGAAAGAGGAGATGAGAAAGTGGTATGAGGGATGGATCTCGTGTTTACTCGGCCTTTTCTTTTCCGCGATCCCTCGAGATTATCGAAGGACGCCGCTGGCTCGTAAAAATGTCCGCGGCGGCTGTTTCGCGTGAGCGAACGACGTAACATCGCTCATGAAGATTTAGATAATGGCTGCCCATCGAAGGAATAAGACAAATCAACAAAAAAAAAAAAAAAAGAAAAGAAAAGAAAAGAAAATAGGAAAAAAAAGAACGAAAGTAGAACGAAAAAAATCAGTGTTCGTGAAAAAAGCGAGTAACGTTTAAAATATGATCGATCGTTCTTTGGTTCGATCGATTTTTTGTTGTTCTTCTTTTTTAATTCTTACAAAATATAACATTCGATGAGATAATCAGGATGTGTACACGTATACGTTTACTTTGTTATCATTTTCCTTTTTTTTTCTTTTCCTTTCAGTTTTGTTTTCACTTTTGGAAATTGAAAATTGGTTTATTCAAGAATGTAATATAACTAGTAATTTGGTAGGTATGTTGTATCTGTGTAAATTATGAAAGGAACGGAGAAATTTTTGCAAATTTTTTTTCTTTTATCATAGGAGATTATTAAGCCAAGAATTTTTGATTGATCAACTTTACATAGTACATCATGTATATCTTTATTACAGCAACTTCTGAAAAGAAACTTTTTTTTTTATTTCGAATTCTTATCCGTTCGATGGTTCCATTAACGTTCTTTCAAACGAAAAACGACTAAAGGATGACAATGCATGATGTCGACCACTTTGAAAGTTCGTATATAAAGGATGTCTCATTTAAATCAATCCACGCGAATATCATCGAAACTATTCGCGATATTGATAAATATTTTAGACAAAAGTTTGCAAAATACCAAGCGAAACATCATGTAATGCATAACCATATTTTTATTTCTTTTTCTTTTTTATAGATGAAGTCGCCTAGGAAAATTGAGGACCCATCGTATTCTTTTAAATTCTATGACAATTCATATTAAATTTAATTCATTTTAAAGAGTCTCTCAAAGATATTTAATATATTTTTTGTTAGAAATTTTAATGGAATTTAATAAAAAAAAATGTATATATATTGTACAATAATTTAAAAGAAATATCAACATGACTTTCGAATCTTTTGAGTAAGTGCATTTAAAAAAAAAAAACAAATCTATTTCGTAAAAAGCATCTATTTGATCGTTGCGATTTGGAGCTTAATGAACTTTCGTTTGAAACATTTTTTGTATCATTTCGCGAGTAATTTAGATGATAGTCATTTATTGATTGATTGATTTGAAATGGAACACCCTGTATACATTCTCGTTCGTCGATGAAGCTACTGCTTTGTTTTAAATATCACCAAACAGGGCTGTTACTTGTTAGAGCTCTTTTGAACCGAGGTTAATTACGTTCGCTGAAACTTTGATTAATCATGCCAAAACTTTTTGAGTATTTTGTTTGTATTCGTATCGTACGTGTAAGTGTGTGTTTGAGTATGTGAACGAGTATAGAGAAAATGTATTACTGGATTACAATTGTATAGAGAGAAGACTCAACGTAGATATCATATCGTTATGGTATGGTCACCATATACATACGTATATAATATTATATAACATATAATAGCCCATCTAAAAAATATTTCGAGCTCTGTTAAAAACGAACGAGCACTTTTCTCGGAGTAAATTGTATGAGACGAGAAATAATGTAACATTTTATAAAAGTTTTTCGAAAACGTTGTACGTTCCTTTGATACAAGCAATTCACGGTAGAATTTTTAATTTCTCCCGTAAAAGTAGATATTAGACAGAAATGTGAGTTGGTTCTTTGTGTGTGTGTGTGTGTGTGTGTATGTGTGTGCATATATATATATGTATCTACGTATAGCAATCACCGTATTTCATCTATGAATATGACACACATCTACATACGTATAAAGCTTCACAAATTATTCGTATTCGCTACAGCTTCACGTTTTTTTCACGTGAAAGGAGAGGGAGAAAAAAAAAGAAAAATAAAAAAAAGGAAAGAGAAATTCACGTTAAATTCTCGGGTCACTCGTTGCGTACTGACAGGAATTACTCAGTTTCAAAGGGCGTTGAAATACTTCCGCGAGCTATTGTACGCTTCTACATTGACAAATACACATGCAGAGAGAAAACGAGAAAGAGATAGATAGATAGATAGATAGATAGATAGATAGATAGATAGATAGATAGATAGATAGAGAGAGAGAGAGAGAGAGAGAGAGAGTCACACACACACACACACACACACACACATAGATAGACAGAGTTACATATGTAGGTATATAACACATGTCAATTGTCCGAGAAGAAAACTTTTATGGAATGTGAATATTTCCATATCGAGGTCACGTAACTGTAAAGGAAGAGAAACCTTCTTCTTCTTCTTTTTCTTCCTTTATCTCTTTCTCTTTCTTTTTTATACAATGGAGGACATATGTGGTAAGAACCAAGGAGACGTTAGAAATTCGTATGGTTCGAGAAATTTTAAGGAAAATTTTCATCCAGGAAAGTCGATCTCATATCCACCCTATATAACGTCCGACATTTTTCTATGCGATATATATGTACACGTATGTATATATACATGCATGTACATGTATATGTATGTATCTATATATTCGATTCGAGAAAACTCAACCCTCCGAAGCATACATATTTTTCTTTTTTTTAAATTCTATATTATCCTGAATCTTGTGTTTTAAATACGAATTTACCAATGAAAATTTATTCTGTAACTTTTAATTATTCATGAGATCCATCATTCTTATTATACTATAATGAATGAGTAGATATACTTTTGTAAAAAGAAATATGTGCTCGATTGTTATCGTTTTAGAAACAAGATTTATATGATTATAAATGAATATCAAAATTGTAAAAAAACAGAATGATCTCTCTCTCTCTCTTTCTTTCTCTTTCTATCTCTCTCTCTCTTTCTCTGTCTTTCTTTCTCTTGTAATAGTATTGCAATTTTTATCTTCCACGAAGAATTTCTAATATCTCTTAACTAAAAAATATATGAAATAGGAAAATATTTAATATATTGATCTTGAATAATATAAATATTGGAAAATTTTTCCTTTCGTTGTTTGATTTAACATGTAACAATTATAAGATTAGATTTGAAGATACATATATATAAAAGAGAGAGGAGAGAGAGAGAGAGAGAGAGAGAGAGAGAGAGAGAGAGAGAGAGAAGACGATTAAAAGGAGGAAAGATAATATTTCAAGTAGTGGCGTTCGTTTAAATTGTGACAACGAAGTTTCTAAGTTGCTTCCGCAAACGCTGCCGCAACGTTTAACTCCTTTAAGGGAAGGATATCGCTTGTGGCTAAAGAGAGAGACAGAGAGACAAAGATAGAGAGATAGAGAACGAGAGAGAGAGAGAGAGAGAGAGAGAGAGAGAGAGAGAGAGAGAGAGAATGAAGAAGGTAAGATCAAATCCATGAGGAGAGCTTGCAAGTGCCTCCGAGGAAGTACTCCAATAGTTCGAGCTACTCGAGAAGCAATGTTTGTGTGCGTATATACCTATATGCATATATATATATATATATATATATATATATATATATACATAGGTGTATGTATATAAATAAATATATAATATAATATGTATCTAAAACATAATCTTTCTCGTTCTCGAAACACAGTGATGGACTGGAAAGAAACTTTTACGATATAAAGACCAAGAAGTATTTCAAGAACGATAAATTCTTTGAACTTTTTCATGTCATTGTTTTAGTTTTATTGCGCTAAAGAGCAAAGTGTAGAAGATGGGTGGAGATGAGATAATTCTGACGAGAACGTTCACAGAGACTTATTTGTTTTATCTATACATACATATACACATATACATACGTATATAAAAATTATTTGCGTGCGCAGAAAATTGTTTGTAAGGAAATTTATTAAGCGAATGTTTTCTTACTTTCTCGAAACAATATTTTCCTCTTTCACTTGAGGGAAAAAATTGAGAGGATTGTATTTTTTTCTCTTCCTTTTTCTTTCTTTTTTTTTTTTTTTCATTTTTATAGTAACGAATTGAAAAGAAATTATTTTACAATGCAGATTGAAGCCGAGAAAAATGGACGTCAGCATTATACTTTTTTATTTGTTTCAAGAAAGTGAGAAAGAGAAAAAAGAGAGAGAGAGACAGAGAGGAAGAGAGAATGATAAAGAGATATAAGAGTCGAGCGGGGAGAATGGTGTGGAGCTAATTAAGCTGGACGATAACAAGTAGTAAAGTTTATGTTAGAAATCCAACAGTTCCTGGTGGAGCAATTCTCGAAGCATTTCGTTTTACACGATCTTCGTTTTCCTTTTTTTTTCTTTTTTTTTTCTTTTTTTCTGCTTTCTCCCTATTTCTCTTTTCCCCCATTTGTATTTCTCTTTCCCCTTTCTCCATTTTTTTTATGTACCAGTTACACTTTTTCTATCACTCTACCCTATCTATCCATCTCTATCCATCTATTTCCTCGTTCGTCTCTTCAAGATAAATCTCATTTTGTTCGACTGACTATCTCTTAATCTATCTGTCCGTCTTCTTATGTGTATCATTTAGTTTGTATCTGTTTATGCTCTCTGATATTTATCCCATCTGATATTGTCTTCGTTTTTTTCATAGGACAGATATTTCGTCTATCTCTTTTTGTCTGACAGGCCCAGTCTTTCTTTTTCTGATTACCCATTTGTCCTTTTTCTGTCTGACTGCCTATTTGTTTGTCTGCTTTTCTCTCTCTCTCTCTTTCACCTTGTACATTCTTTATTTTTTTCTTTTTTCTTTTATGTTTCGATGACATC